>NC_087211.1:62501856-62506856 GCF_015104395.2 Macrobrachium nipponense
TCTCTCTCTCTCCGGAAACCCAGCTTTAAATGTTTCTATAATCACCTCTAACGTGACGAACTATTTTCTTTCAGACTATTTTGTTTTTCCCCGCCTAACACGCCTAAACATCCAGTTTGTTTTGATTCTATAACCAACCAAAAAAAAAAAAAAAAACTCTTCGTTTTATTTACAAGGAGTCTTTGCCATCGTCCTCATTTCGGGTAAGAAAATATTTTGAATAAGAGGAACCGATTAATCTTTTCTGATGTGAGTGATTGCATTTAATGCGCTGAAGCTCTATGTATTTCGTTGCATTAAATGAATGAAACTGTCTGGGAGAAAAAATTGTTACTGAAGATGACTTTTTCATTGCTGACGGAAAACAATTTTGACTCTGTTTCTACGGATTTATTTATCAAATTCCTATAGAACATAATGATGTTTAGTTGTGAGCTTCTAATACATCTCTCTCTCCTCTCTCTCTCTCTCTCTCTCTCTTAAATATAATATATATATATATATATATATATATATATATATATATATATATATATGAATATATATATATATTTATATATATATATATATATATATATATATATATATATATATATATATATGAGAGAAGAGAGGTATAAGACACTCACAATACTGTATATATATATATATATATATATATATATATATATATATATATATATGAGAGAGAGAAGAAGAGGTTATAAGACACATCGAGGACATTCAAAATAAAAAACACCCTTTGAGCAAGTTCATCACAAATAAAAAGAGAATAAAACTAAAAAAAAGAAGGATAAACAAGAAGGAAACAATGAAATTACACCTCACATCGTTCAATGACTGGAACCCAAATTCATATATGCATCGCACATATGCGTAGCCTATTTACCACACTCACCAAACACTTCAATATGTCAAAAATCAAACTTTTTTTTCTTTTTCCCTCACAATTTCAAGACACTAGTTTTCATGAATCACTGACTGGCAAAAAGTATCTGAGATGCGGAGAGTCACCAAACCATTGAATCAGCAAAAAGAACCCCGAGTTGCCTGTGACATAATCACAACCCCCTTTCCAACCAAAAAATATATGTCTAACTAGTCACCAGTCTCTTCGTTAGTGTACCTACAGCCTATAAAATGTTTAAAAAGCTTTTAAACACTGCCACCAAAAACTGTAAATTATCACTCCACTCTCCTGGATCAGTCTAAGTAATCACTCCAGGTGTCAAATTGTCAACTGCTACATTTTGATAGTCAGGTTTAGAGAATCCCGTTTCTAGAAGAGATATATTCATTATATTCCCCACAAAACACAATGTTAAATAAATGTATACACTTCACACTTCTCTCTTTTCAAAGGCAACTGTTTCTAAGTCATTTAAATATGTGCCATACCTTATTTGATGGGTTTACACCAACACTTGATGTCCTCTGAACCGCCCTCTCTTAAGTGCATCGGGCGGCTTGACCCGTCATTGCACATGCACAAACGGATGCACACATCAGCTCCATCCCAAGATCGCCCATGGTTACAGTACAAACAGCCACCAGCCCAAAAATGCACACACATTAAATTCCTTCGTTCACAAAGGCTATCTCTAGGTGCGTTCTGTCTCCAAGCCAGAGAAGCTGATACATGTAATTCACTAACACATCAATTCATACTATAAGATGGCTCGGCCACCTATGTCTTTTGTGTACTCCTGTCGCACACCACATCAGCAACTAATGCACCATGTATCAATTTGCCATTGTGAAAGACGGACAAGATGGCAGGGAAAAATATAAAATTATTTCGCACGTGGAGAGAGAGAGAGAGAGAGAGAGGGTGGGGCGGGTGGTGGGGTTGGTGTTCAAAAGTATTTCATCCAACACCGGTAAACGATGGAAAATAACGGCCATGTGTTAATATTCTCACCAAATGTTCCCTCCAGAGTCATTCCTGGGCAAATGTGTCATTTTAGGACCCACGAAAAGGTCATAATCATTCCCAGTGACCAACAGAACCCATTACGTACCTCCGCTCTCACTGCTAGTTCGAATCAGCCTCTGTTGATGGTCTGCTGCGGTTTTTATTTCTCGTTTTCCAATCTCTCTTTGCGCTTTGGTTTTACTACTTCACGGTTATTACGGCCGTTACTTTAATTTACTTTAATTGCTTAAGTTTTAATTACACTACATAACTGCTAATGTTTTTGTAGTCGCTATAATCATCATCGTCATCTTGAATATTTAAAAAGGATTACAACAATACCACGATCAGTACTAGCAGGAAGTTGAAACCGATATCTAACTTCAACTTCTTGTTGATAAATTTTCAGCTAATCAAATTGTTCCATTATCCCTCATCCCGATGTAGGAATTTATCAATGTTATCATAAGATAAATAAAATTATCATAATCAACTGTACCCTTTTTAAAACTATATGTGAAAATGGATGAGAAGAGAAACCAGACTAGAGGAACGTTATTTCACTACACTCAGCCTTAATTACTATTAAACTAATTAGGCAAAACGTTATATGAAATTTTTACCTAAGTATTTATAACAAAATCACACTTCGGTAAAAAAAAAAAAATACTCAAGTAATATAAACACTATACGTCATGTATTTCAATTCATAAATGATTAAAAGATTCCCCAGTGATAATAATTATTGTTGTATTGCTCTTGATGATGATTTTATAAGAAAGAGGATCTCCTGAAGCGAAGCACGTGTCTTTTGAAGAAGAAGTTACTGCAAAAACTGCTCAAGTTTAACTCAAGGTCGCTAATTCATCAGGTCAATCTCTTCTGACCTGATTTCCACTAGGGCTGAGTTTATAGATTTACAGATGATGGATAGATAGATGGGTAGATTGTTTAGTGTTTATGGACTCAGTTGTTTTACAGCTCACGAGTGACCGTTCTGAGATCAACAAGAGAGAAAAAGGCGCGATGGACGAAGGAAAAGAGGTCAATAACAGAGGCCATAACAAGGTGCTTGCTGTGCTGCTCGCTAAACTTCTGACGAAGATTCCTTCTTAGTAGCCAAGTTTAATTTCAACTTTGGTCGCGTTAAGAACATGACCTTAATTAAGCAGAACCTCTCTCCACACTGCCCCCCCCCCCAACCCCCCCCCCCACCCCCACCCTCTCTCTCTCTCTCTCTCTCTCTCTCTTACATGCGACTGCCAGAACCTCACAGGAAAATAAGTTTTCCGAATGTTCAGCAGCCAAAAGTTCGAGTATCTGTTGTGAAGCAGTTTTGGTGCATTCATAAAAGATCGCTGATGTAAGAATGAAATTTTACTGGGGGGGGTGGGGGCGAGTTTTTTTCTTTTTTTTTTCGCCATTTATCTCTCCCCACCTTAATTTCTTCCGCATTCTGTGGAAACGTTCGCTGATACCCCTTCCGTTCATTATCTAAACCGAGAAAACGTCGGCCCCCCTCCAGTGATGACGGGTATCCTGATCGTCATTTATCTCGCAAACCATTTGCCTTCGAGGATGACCCGACCTTTGTTAGGATTTCGTGTCGGCGGATTCTTGCTCGGGGACTTGCGTGCCTGACTCCCCGGAACCATTCGTCTCAAGGAAGGGTCGTATAATTGATAATGACAATATTGATATTGTATAATAATGCAAACAACAACATGTGTTTTCTAAATATACTACTGACAAAAGTCTCATGCTTATTTATTTGATGAAAAAATGTGATCACAATCAGAATCTGAATATTCAGAAGTATATTACTGAATACAAAAAAATTTTTGGATTGTATTCAAGTATAACGGAATTAAAATGAATTACATTTATGTTTCAAATAAAGTATTTTGGCATTAAACGATAAAAATGTATGAAAGAGTTTATGGCTTTCAGTCTTAATTAGAAGTATTCGTTCACACTTGGTTCCAAAGATGAGCTGAAAATTTGAGAACATAATTTTATAGTGATATTCCCAGACCACTTCTATGCTTCTTCAGATTTTCATGGGATAATCAAACATGGGGCAAATGATTTCTTTTGGTTAGGGGGTGAGCGAGGTGGGGAGAGGGCGTTGGGGTGGGCAGGGCCACATGAATCTTATTACATAGTGTAACTGACCATATTTTTTTCGTTTTTTATAATTTTTATTTTATTGTTTACTCTTCTGAATTTTCCCATACAATGGCATAATCATCTTTACAGACAAGAATTGCAAATTGGTTGCTAGTACTATTATTAATAATAACAATAATCATGACAATGATAACAATTTTCTAGTGAAGCTTGCCTTTAATTGATACCACTCATCTGAGTCTCATGATATTCCTGGAATTTGTGTAGAGGGTCTTTACTCGATTATTGAGAAAAGGCTTAGTTGTTTAGGCACTCCATAGGACTTCCCGTTTTTAGTCTACTTTGAATTTCAGCTTGAAAACGTAATGAAGTCTGAATTGTATTGCTACTCGGTAAATTCATTAGCCTAGACACTTCAGATTAAAAATGAATAAGGATTATCGTATCTATTACACAAAAATTTCCCAAAGTTTGGAGAGAGAGAGAGAGAGAGAGAGAGAGAGAGAGAGAGAGAGAGAGAGAGAGAAAGCATCAGTAGAGGAACTCCAACCGCATTCCACGGGAATCGGAAGGACGACCTAAGATTCATTTCTCTGGAGCGATCGAGGCAGGCTAAGGATACCCTTTCACAGAGACAGCGCTCAATTGGACCTTCTGTAATATATATAACGAATGCGAGAGAGAGAACAACAAAGCAATCACAAACCTGTCACTTGCGACCGTATTTCCCGTCAGTTTGTTTCGGGGTTCCTGTGCGTTGATGTCACTGGTTGCTGCATTGGTTGGTAGGGTTAGATTAACCTGGCCTTGTGTCAGCAAGATCCCTTGCACAAAGGAAAGGTTAGGCGCTGTAGAAGATAAGAGGCATGATGTGGACCTCTGGTCTCTGAAGGACCTACAAAGACAGTTTCAGCTTAGAAAAAAGGCATTCATTCTAAAATCCTTGTACAGTCAT
>NC_087211.1:62516856-62564356 GCF_015104395.2 Macrobrachium nipponense
TATTTTATAACGAATGGCTGAACCGCAAAAATCAATTCAAACCGGAGTCACATGACATTTGATTTCCAATCCTAAATGTTTTGGTGACAGTGGTTTCAGAGTAGGTACATACTAATACAATTGTTATTAAATACAATGATAAAAATCAATGGTTTGGGATAACCCCTAGATGAGTGTTCAGTTATGATGAACGTTAGCTAATTGAGAAATTATACGATATTTTACATTATATTTCTTCTGGCTTTTCGTGAATAATGATAAAATTCTCTAACTTTTCCTTAGCTCTTATCTTTTAAGACATTGTTTAAGAAAGTGACATTAAAGAAAGGTTTGCGAAATATTTCGCCTTCTTTGCAAATGGCGCACCATAAGTTAAAAACTTCAGGCAGTCTTCACAGCAACTTCTGGAAGTTTATCCGTCCTTTAAATTTGTTATGCAGCAGAAAACAGATTATTCCGAAAAGCATTGCTGCCATATTTCGGGGTTAAAGGTGCTTTACATCTCGAAATATCATCGTTGATGACAAATATATTGCGTACCATTTCTTCTTCTTCTTCTTCTTCTTCTTCTTCTTCTTCTTCTTCTCTCTCTCTCTCTCTCTCTCTCTCTCTATCTTTCTGTTTTTCCTTAGAATTAACTTATATCCAAGTGGAATTATAATAGATAAATGCATCTACCACGGATAGGATCAGGGTCTATTTCGTTTGATTATTTGCAATCGAATTCTCTATTCGGCTGCCAAGAGAACAGTGTAAGTCTTTCCACTGTATCTAATAAAAAAAAAAGGCTTATGTACGAATCCTGCCCGTGACAGATAGTTTCTTTAATTACAATTTCCTTTCGTGAAATGATTCCCGCGGTAACTTTAAACTAGATATCATGGGGTATTTGTAGTTTAATAGTTTGTGATGAGGAGTAAAAACCTCTGTGTAAAAGTGATACATTATCTCTCTCTCTCTCTCTCTCTCTCTCTCTCTCTCTCTCGCTACATGTTTAAACAGATTTCTACTCGAGTGAATTCAAGGAGTCGTGAAATATAGGGGGTGTAGCAAAACTTTTTTACTCGTGTGTGTGCATATATATGTAAAATTATATACTATATATATTATATATATATATATATATATATATATATATATATATATATATATATATATATGAATATTTATCACATCACCGTGATTCATATAAAATCATTCGAGCTACAAATGTCCTTTAATATCTAATTCGCTCTACCTCGGAATTGAATATTTTCATATATGTACCGAGGGGGACTTTTTAGTTGATAATAATTTCGTCGAACTTATTATCAACTAAAAATTCCCCTCGGTACATATATGAAAATATATCAATTCCGAGTAGAGCGAATTAGATATTAAAGGACATTTGTAGCTCGAATCACATATATATATATATATACTATCATATATATATATATATATATATATATATATATATGATATATATATATACTATATATATATATATATATATATATATATATATATATATATATATATATATATATATATATATATATATACATACACACATACATTGTTTGTAGGCCAACGATGTTTCGGCAGCGGGAAGATAAAGTTGCTGTGATCACGGCTGAGTGTGTCTGAACAACCCAGTCCCTCACGATTACTAGGCAATTGAGTATTTTTGAATTTCCCTCTTGCGTCTCATTCCAGATTAGTTACCTACTCGTTTACTCGGGTCTTTTTTTCTGAATTCTTATCATTCTTCTCTCTCGTCTTTGGTCTCAGTAACGCCATTTGACGTTAATGAATAAACATCATTATCATGTTGAAATCAGAAGTTGAAACCTGTTCATATGTAAGAAGCCCACCGGGGCAACTGACTTGAAATTCAAATTTCTAAAGAATATGGTGCTCATTTGGATGAAGTAAGAGGAGGTAGAGGGAAATACTTAGAGAAGAGATCCTATTTATTGAAAAAGAAAAAAGAAATAAATACATAATAATGTAATAAAATGCAAGGAGAATAGTATTAGGGTAGTAATGCAATGCATTACCATCGTTTTTCCTCACTGTGAGTAATAATGGACCTTGGGAACGATCAATTCGACAGCGAGGCACATTTACTGCATATTGGTGCTGTTGTTCAGGTAATCCGATTGCTTTCGCCAGATAAAGGGGATCTGGGATCAATTGTGAGAGTGAAAGATCTTATGAAAAGGTGACAAACAAGAGACCCTCCGTCGATGGTCCGAGTCATAACTGCTACTTCAGGAAACAAACGAACCACCAAGAACCATTCCATCTAAAAGAGATAAATGTCTGGCAGAAGCAGACAGCTACAGTCCACGCCGGAGAACAGTATTCTAGTAAAGGAGGCACAGACGACCTGAAACAGAATGCACTGATTTCATCCTGTTATAGACGCATGCGGACTTACGAACAATACTGAAGGGAGGATGGGGTGGGAAATCTGCTCGATATTTGCTAATCAATAGTGTTTTTGTTATACTGGATTTGAGCCACATACCCCGCCGACTGCCCCATTCCCTGATTCGCTCCGTGCCCGATTGAGGCTGAGGGAAGCTTCATTTCTCATATGTGGAGAATTTACTACACCCACAAGTGTCGCACCATCGACATACTGAACAATCTTGTTTTCCAGGCCAACAACCGTCACTTGTATACAGTGAAAATAACAGTGGAGACTTGAATGCTACCTCAAGGAAGTAGTTATCCATATTCCTGGAGACTTCAATGCCGCCTCCTGTAAGTAGTTATCCATATCCCTGGAGAATTGAATGCTGCCTCCAGTAAGTAGTTATCCATATTCCTGGAGACTTCAATGCCGCCTCCAGTAAGTAGTTATCCATATCACTGGAGAATTGAATGCTGCCTCCAGTAAGTAGTTATCCATATTCCTGGAGACTTCAATGCCGCCTCCTGTAAGTAGTTATCCATATCACTGGAGAATTGAATGCTGCCTCCAGTAAGTAGTTATCCATATTCCTGGAGACTTCAATGCCGCCTCCTGTAAGTAGTTATCCATATCCCTGGAGAATTGAATGCTGCCTCCAGTAAGTAGTTATCCATATTCCTGGAGACTTCAATGCCGCCTCCTGTAAGTAGTTATCCATATCCCTGGAGAATTGAATGCTGCCTCCAGTAAGTAGTTATCCATATTCCTGGAGACTTCAATGCCGCCTCCAGTAAGTAGTTATCCATATCACTGGAGAATGAATGCTGCCTCCAGTAAGCAGTTATCCACATTCCCTGGAGACTTCAATGCTGCCTCCAGTAAGTGGTTAACTCCCCGGGGTGGCCAACTTTTTGTTTCCCATGCACCAATTTTCTTCACTACCAATTCAGATGCACCACACAAACTTCAACCCCTTTCAATCCTCTAAGTATGGTAATTTGGACATATTTGGCAGTTTATATAATATAATAATTTGATATATATATATATATATATATATAATATATATATATATATATATATATATATATATATATATAAAGGTTTTTTTGCCACGAAGGAAAAAAAGGAAAAAGCGAGATAGCCAAGTACTTTCGGTCCTGTTCGGACCCTTTACTGAAGGCAAACCCAAAGGGTCCGAACAAGACCGAAAGTACTTGGCTATCTCACTTTTTCATTCTTTTCCTTCGTGGAAAAAACCTTTATTTATACATAACATCAGGTTTTATATACTTTGTGATCAAGTTATTCATATATATATATATATATATATATATATATATATATATATATATTATATATATATATATATATGATAGGGTGGACAGATGTAGCAGTTTGTAAAGGAAAGGATTTAATATAGATGCAAGGTGAATTGTACTTACTTTGTGACACTTTGAATTTGTATTGATAATATTCATTAGTTATTTCTGAAAGTAATAATGAAAATATGTGAACACAATTATAAGTTTTAAAGAAAAGTAATTTCACATGCAGGAAAAATAAACATAACTAGGTTTAATGAGACTTTTGACTTTGCATTGCTCTCACCAAATTTGTAATATTAGGAGTTAAATCAGTAACTGAGAGCAACAGACAATTCTTCAGATTTGAATCGGATAGTTGCGACCTCAGTTTGTTCGTGATCATTTTCATGGATGAAAATGCTTGCTCTCATCTGTATGTTGTTCGAAACCGACAGACATAAATTTGGGCAAATTTTCTCAGTTCTGGAAAATGTTCACATGGAAATGATCGCCAAAAATTAAGCATTTCAGATGCACTTGAGAGTGAGTGAAGTTCATTACATTTACTCATCAGTACTGAATTTGCGTTTAGATCAATAAGTTCCATCTGTATATTACTTGGCATCTTCAGAATGTTATGTTCAGTAAGTGAAAATGGATTTATAAATGCAAGCATGCAATCTTCTTCTTCAGCAAAATTACTAAAACAGCTATCAAAGGCCTCTTGTAGTGATATGATTTTTTTAGTGTATTCTGTAAAGTTGGTATTATCTCAACACATTCACTTTGTTCCTTTAAATGTATATATATATTATATATATATATATATATATATATATATATATATATATATATATATATATATACACAGGTATATATTGATGACGCATTATTGTTTAAAGAAGATAACTAACAGATGCGCACGGAACAATAAAATCAAATGAAAATTATTTCTATGTTTTAGATTAGAACAAATCCCAGTAAAACTCACTTCTAGCTATAAGTTACTTGATTTTTTTTTTTTTATTTTTTTTTTTTTTAGAAATCAGTATTATTATTAGTATTATTATTTTTCCTTTTTTTTTTATGAGCAGGCATGTTTTTTTCTTTTATTATCTCTGGGGTAGTAGTGCATCACTTGTAATCCTGCAATGTGCCACTGTTGGCGCATGCGCCATAGGTTGGCCACCCCTGGGTTAACCATATTCAGGGAGATTTCAATGCTGCCTCCTGTAAGTAATTAACAATATTCATGGTCACTTCAATGCTGCCCTCAGTAAATAGTTATCCACATTCTTTGAAACTTCAATGCTGCCTCAGTAAAGTAGTTGAAACTATATTAAATGGGAGACTTCAATACTGCCTGTAGTAAGTAGTTATCCACCAATTCTTTCTAACTTCAAATGATGCCTGCCAGTAAAGTAGTTATTATTACCATTCATGGAGAATCTTCAATGCTGCCTCCAGTAAGTAGTTATCCATATTCCTAGAGACTTCAATTCTAGGCCTTCAGTGGAGTAGTTATCCATATGAACGGGAGACCCCCCCCCCCCCCCACAATGATGCCTCCCCAGTAAGTAGTTATCCATATCCTTGGAGACTAAATGATCCCATCCCAGTAAAGTTAGTTAACCAACAATTACCATGAGATTTCTATGCTGCCTCTTATAGTAATAAGTCTGTAGTTATCCATATTCCTGGAGACGTTCAAGTGCTGCCCCAGTAAAAGTAGTTATACCATATTATGGAGGACTTCAAATGATTCCCTCCCAGTAAGTAGGTTATCTATATTCATGGAGACTTCGAAGGCTGCCTCTCAGTAAGGAAAGTTAGCCATATTCCTGGAGACTTCAAATTATTGCCTCCACTTGTAATTGAAGCTTTTATCGCCATTGGATTGTTACCTGGAGGAACTTCAAGGCTTCTCTCCAGTAAATAGTTAGCCATATATTCCTGGAGGACACCAATGCTTCTCTCCAGTAAGTACGTGTTATCCAATATTCCTGGAGACTTCAATGCTTGCCACCCCAGTTAAAGTAAGTTAATTCCATATGCAACAAAGAGACTTGAATGCTTATCTCCCAGTAACGTTAGTCATCCATATTCATGGGAGGCTGTTTAATGCCTCCTCTCTTAGTAAGTAGCCTATCCATATCCCATAGGAGAACTTTTATTTGCTGCCTCCAACTAAGTAGTTGATCCATGTTTCTTTTGGAGACGCAATTGCTGGCCTCAAAATAAGTTAGTTATATATAAAACATTCATGGAACAAATTTCAATGGCTGCCTCCAGTAAGGTAAGTGATTATAATTCATTGAGACTTTCTAATTGATGGCTCTAGTAAGTTAAGGTCTTTATCTCATATTCCAGGAGACTTCAAATGCTGCCTCTAGTAAAGTAGTTATCTATTAATCATGAGACTTTAAATGGTTTATTTCCTAGTAAAGCAGTTTTTCATATTTTCTGGAGATTTCAATGCTGCCTCCAGTAAGTAGTTAACCATATTCCTAAAAGACTTCAATGCTGCCTCCAGGAAGAAGTTATCCATATTCCTGGGAGACTTCAATGTTGGCCTTCAAGTAAGTAGTTTTCTAGATCCTGGAGGACTTCAATTCATGCCTCCACTAAGTAGGTATCCATAAATCCCTGGAGTAACTCAATGATGACCCTTCAGTAAAATAGTTATCCATATTTCCTGGGAAACTTTAATAAGCTTTCCTCCACAGTATGTTTAGTTATCCATATTCCTGGAGCCTTTAATTAAGGCTTCTCTTTCTAGCAAGTAGATAATCCATATTCCTTGAGACTTAAAATGCTTGCCTCAAGTACGTAGTTACTCCATATTTCTGGAAAAATTCCAATGCTGGCCCCTCAAATAAGTAGTTAGCTATGTTTATTGAGATTCAATGCTGCCTCCAGGTAAGTAGTGGGATTCGATATTCTATTGAGGACTTGAATGCTTCTTCTTCAGTAAGTAGTTTATCTATAGTTTCCTGGAGGCTCAATAAAGTAGTTTTCAATCAATTCATCCTGGGAGAATTCAATGCGGCCTACCAGTAAGTAGTATTATCCATATTGCCTGGAGACATTCAATGTTTCTTCAATTCCAAAGTAGCTTATCTTATATCACTGGAGACTTCTTATTGCTGCCTTCTAGGAAGTAGTTAATCCATATTCCTGGAGACTTCAGTGATGCCATCCCTAACTTAAGTAGTGAATTTCCATATTCCTGGAGACTTACAATGCTTATTTCTCCAGTAAGTAGTTATCCATATTCCTGGTGACGTTCAATGGCCTCCAGTAAGTAGTTATCTACATTCATGGAGATTCCAATGCTGCCTCCAGAAAAAGTAGTTAAACCATATTCCTTTAGACTGCAAATGCTTCTTCTCCAGTAAAGTAGTCTATACATATTCCTATGGGAGAAGTCAAATGCTTATCTACCAGTAAAGTGTTTAAACCATATTACCCTGAGAAATTCAATGCTGGCTCTTAGTAATTAGTACCCATATTCCTGGAGGGACTTTCATTGCTGCCTCCCCCATTAAGTAGTTATCCAGAATGCATGGACTTCAATGATTCCCTTCCCCCAGCCAAGTAGGCTATCCCATATTTCCTTGAGACTTTCAATTATTGCCTCCAGTAAGTAGTTATTTACACTTCATAGAGACCTTCAATGCTTCTTCTCCCATTAAAAGTAGTTGATCTACATTCATGGAACCTTCAAGCTTGCTTTCTCAAGTAACTTAGTAACCTCTATTCCTGGAGACTTAAATGCTGCTCCAGTAAGTAGGTTATCCATATTCCGTTGATGGAACTTCATTGCTGCCACCCAGTAGGTAGTTCTTATTATTCATGGAGACCTTGCAAATTGCATATCTCCACGTTATCAGTCATACTACATTCATGGAGACTTTTTTTTTTTCCAAAATTTTTTTTGTGTGTGGGGGGAAGGCTTCTCCTACCAGTAAGTAGTTACTCTTATTCCATGGAGGACTCATTGCTGCTCTCCAGTTAAAACTAGTTAATTTCGTTATCAGAGAGATTTCAATGCTTCTCTGTGTTTGGAAAGTAGTTATCTTCTATTCCTGGGAAACTTCAATGAATGCTTTACCAGTAAGTAGTTAATCCATAGTTCCAAAGAGAACTTCAATTGCTTTAGCTCAAGGTAAGTAGTTCATCTATATTCCTGGAGACTTCTATGCTTCTTACCTCCAAATAAGTAGTTTATCGAACATTCTTCGGAGACTTCAGGGTGTTGTTCTCTCCCAAATAAGTAGGTTATCTAACATTCTTGGAGACGTTCAATGCTTCTCTCCAGTAAAGATATTATCTCTATTCCTGGAAGACCTTAAATGCTTGCCTCCAGTCAAGTAGGTTACCTAAATTCATTCATGTAGACTTCAATGCCTTCTTTCCAGTAAGTAGTTATCTACATTCATGTAGACTTCAATGTTCTTTTTCCGAGGGTAAAGTGAGTTACTACATTTCATGGAGACTTTAATGCTTCTATCCAGTAATTAGTTATCCTTAATGCTGGAGATTTCAATGCTGCCGCCCAGTGAGTAGTTATCTTCATTCATGGAAAAACTTCAATGAGTTCTCTCCAGTAAATATTTATCCATATGCCTGGAGACTTCCAATGCTACCTCGAGTAAGTAGTTATCTACACTTCTTGCCAGGACTTCAATGCTTTTCTCCAGTAAGTAGTTATCTAACATTCATGGAGGATTTTAATGCTCTTCTTCCAGTAAGTTATCTATATTCATGGCCCACTTCAATGTTAATCCCCCAGTCCAAGTAAGTAGATCCATACCTATTATATATTCCCATTTTCCTATTTGATGCTATTTATTCATTGAAATTAGGCCCACCTCAAAGTATTTACCTGGCCTGATTAGACGCCCTATACCATATATTTACTCGTCTAATAAGGGTTGAAGTAGTTGTTCATATTTTTGAAGACTTTCACCAACTAGGCTTCCTTTGATTTTTCAGCAAGTAAAGTCTGTATAACATGGAGGAACTTCCCCACTGCAGAAAGAAGTGGCTTAGTCGCTAATAAAAACACATCAAATATATTGCCATCCTCAGATTAAACAATCATCAAGGGACATAGCAACCCTAAGATCAAGTTAATGAGGTCAATTCAATGTTCAGCTCCAGATGAAGGTGGGTAGGCCTAGGCTTTAGGTCATACGAAAATCATGGCCTTTTATTCTCGAGAACCAATGATACACAATTATGTATATTCTATGTATAATTGTGGGCCTAGGGCCTAAAATTTTCAGAGGGCAGAAGACTAAAGAGTCTATGTCAGTGTCAGTCATTAATATTCTGATGTCAAACAAAAATAGGAATAGGATAGGTCAAAAGAATCCAAGCCTCGTTGGTCTCTAGACCACACCTTCAGTGCAGTGTGTGTTATGGTAAAAACGTTCTTTCAACTTCACATATTCAGGTTTGAGGTTGGCGTTGGCCTGCTTAAGATGTACATGATTGACAAGGAAAAGTACCAAAAGAAGGAACGAAAAGTTTTGTGCAATTCCTGTTGCCTTTACTTTCAAAAACACTTTCATATCATAATTATAGCCTGAGCAAGCAGAAGATTTATCTGCATCTTATTAAAACAAACATATTTAACTAGGTGTGGATGGATTTATTTTGCTTTGAAAAGAAAAATGTTAAGCTTGGATGAGATTGACCGGTCGAATCAAATTTTACTCAGAAAATCATTATAAAACAGGTTGAATCATTGTAGGAGCCATTTTGGCTTAACCAGGGTCAAGGGCAAACCACTAAATTCTATTAGACCTAAGAAATGCTGCTTTTTCTAAATCATGAGGAGAATGAGTTAGATGCCCATGGACCAAAACTAAAAAACCCCATCCCAAAAAAAGCAAGAAACAAGAACACAAGATATTAAAATTAAAAATTAAGGGTTGACCTTTAAGCAAAGGCAAAACAGAACTTAGTAGACTGGCCAGTTCCAGAGCTTTGGTATAAAAAGAGTGGGAAAAGAATGGTCCTGCTGACCCGGATTAACTGATTTTTCCATAACTAACATCCTTCCATGGGGAGGTAACCTGGGGAGGCTGCAAGGGGCTCTCCTCGAGGATGGAGGGATGGGTGAGGACTGGAGAATAGGTAAGGGAGGTGAGGGGGGTGGGGGTGTGGATGGAGAATCAAATCAGTAAATGGGGGGTTGGGGTTGCGGATTACACGGACTGCATACATTAATTTGATTCCTAACGAGAAGGGAAAGCAAAAATTGACAACTGATGCTCCTAATCAGGGAAGGGTCAGGATAAATTACAAAAGCTTGCCAATTACCTGGAATCAGGAACAATGATTGTTCAACATGAAAAAGAATGAATAAACAAATTTATAGTGGGTGTAGCCAACTGAAACCTACAAATGTCCCTATTCAAGGAGAAGTTTGGTTTGGGCTCATTCTCACTTTTCACCACACAAAAAAACTAATCAAAGTTCAGTTTCGAATTAATTTTTTATTTAAAAAAAAATAAGAGTAATGGGGAAAAGGGAACGGGAAAAATAGCCAAAGCTGGTATTCTTGGAGGGTCATTGATTAAAACTGAACATATCTCCACAGGATAATAAATAGTCGACAAAATTCGAGAACTGAGCGACCAGAGAGCCAGTCACGAATCCCACTAGATGAAAAGCAAGGAACAGAGATTGAAAAACTTCAATATCGACTGCAAACTATTTCCCTTGTTTACTCCACTCTTGGGTGGGATAAATATAAGGGACCATCACAATGGTTAAGGTGTGTTGTTACTGGGATGATTCGAGTTCAACTACCAGCCAGACAAATTTACCATCTTAGGCTCCACTTCTGGTTGAGAAGTGGGCTCGAATAAAAAACCAAGTATTAGATTAAAACAATGGATACACGTGCTTCCTTTATTCATTCTGGTGGTCTATAACTTTTTCCCACCCCAAAGACCTTCCCATATCGTAACCTGTCAAATGGCTATCATAAAATTGCCTTTCATGAAAGTTATGTTTATAGGTCTTCGGTATTTACGGGTTTATAAATTTCATTACTTTTATAAAATAGATGGACTGTGTAAATCCAAAGTTGTATTTCCATTCAAAGTAAACGTTTTGAAAACTGACACCTAATAATGGATTCTTACCATGAACACAAGTAGGATCCCAGGCAAAACGCCTTGCAGCAGGCAAAACCATGAAAGGAGCAAAGGTTGACAATTATGGTTAATAAAGGGACTGAATAATGTTTTTTACCATTGCTATTTTTTATTGCTCGGTTACTATACTATTTTTATTTTATTTGTTTTAACATGGACTCATTTCACTGTTAAGGTGAAAAACTATTATTCGTATATCATAATATATTTGTCTACAGAACAAAAACAAAAAAACTGAGTAGAAAATTAGAAAAAAGAAACATTGGCAATCCAAAGAAGCTCGACCAGTTCACAATCCGTCGTTACAAGACGAACAGGCTTCACTTGCTGGTTACCAAAGACCATTATCAATGCAAACAGATGGGGACGGGGTCAAAGGAAAAGACTTGAGGAAAACTACTATCCGGCAATATGAATCCCCAATGGGCAATGAGAGTTTATTTCTAAAAAAGCTTAACTACGATGTTAGAGCATCCCGCAAAATCAACGTAATATTTCTGACTGTCGTCCATTGGAATTAATAAAAGGATTTCTTAGTCAGGGTAGCCTAAGGGCGAGGGTTGAGTTGACACGTCACGCTCTCGATCTGCCGGCAGAAGCAGCTTATTGTTTTGGGTTTTTAAAGCTGACCAAGACCTCCTATACGCATTTGGACCTTGGTTATGAGGGAATAATGAAAGAGAAGAGGCGGCGTCTTCTCTTCAAATGAAATAGCTGGGAGTCAGCGATGGAATCATCTTCGTATGAAAGTTTAACGTCGGAGCAAAAAGAGCTTTTTTCACCTACCGACACTGAGATAAATGTCATTTCCTTAACAAAATTCCTTTTCCTTTGTTTTCGCTGTTTTATTAGAATTACAAATGTGGGCTTTTCCCTGGTAAATCATTACTTTTCCCTGTTTTGCATTTTTTAAACCTTCTTTATTGTCTTTAAATCTTTTTAATTACCTTGGCCTATTAAAGCGACTAGAAAAAGTTACCATATAAAAACTTCATATTAATATTCAAAAATCCCTTAATAAAAAGCTAGCTTAATTTCCTGGCTCTTTGTTTTACGAAAACCCTTAAACAAATCTAGATCTCGGTTTTTCAAAACCCTTAGTCCTTGTAGGTCTCGCTTTGATTAACCCAAAAATATTCTGCACTCTTCGAAACCCTGAACTTTCTATGTCGTTGTTATCGAAACATTTACTAATTTTACTTTCAGCTTTTTAATTTAAGCACCTTTAAATCACAAAGCTTTCTATTTCCAAAAAGCCTCATATTCTAATAACAGTTTTAGAGAAATCTAAAAAATTTTTAAGCGCAAGAGTTCAAAAGCCATTAATCCTGCTAACATCTCGTTCCTGGAAAAACCCAGAGTGGTCTAGATCTTGATTGAGGAAACCTTTAATTTTCTAGTCCTAGTTTTCGGAAACAATTATCTTTTTCAGTCGCATTTTCCAGACAACCACTGATTTTCTAGCTCTAGTTTTCGAAACATTTGAATTTCTAACTAGGTTATAAAAAGGTTTAAAGTTTTCATTAATCGTTTACGAAAGCCGATTAATCTTCTTTGCCATCAATTCTCAAACTCACGGTCATCGAACAAAAATACTTTAATCTTCTTAGTTTACTGTTTCCGAAACTTAAACTTTCCACCTATAATTCCAACACACTTTAAGAAAAACTTCTATCCTTTTAGGCTTCGTATTTGGAACAGTTTAAGTCAATGCATCGACATTTCTGAAACCAATTTCTTTCTTTCGAAATTTTGTTTTCGAAAACCCTTAATCTTCAGTGGACTCTTTTTCAACAACCTTTTGGGCTTATTGGTCTTGTTGTTCGAAAAACACTTAACATTCAAGTTCTCAGTTTTTCCGCAAACCTAGGATGTTACTGCGGTTTTTGAACTTTTAAGGAGACGTTTAATCTGGAAGTTCTTCCGTTCTCGAAACCATACATCTCGAGCAGCCTGATTTCCCCGGTAGGTTAAGGACTAGGAAGGCACGGGCATCAAAAGCGGGTTGTCCAAAGCTTAATTCGGTAATAAACAAAAACGTTTAAATTTGGGGCGGGATTACCGGATTCTGAATAGCCACATTAGCCGAATCTGCATTGGAAGTTAGGCTATTATTGCGATTGTTGCGGTAGAGCGTTCCCTCCGTTTTAGAAAGTGATTCGCTAGAATCGTTAGTTAGATTTGTATCGTTTACTTGGCGTCGTTTTTCCCATTCCCAATTTTAAAGTTTTAAAGGGAAATACCAGTGGGTCAATTGACTGAACTGCGTTAGCGGAGGGTCGGCTAGAGGTCCGCAAACGTCATGTTGGATTTATCTCCGTCCTCGTTTTTATGGCGAAAAGAAAAAAACGCGTAAGACTGGCCAGATCACGAAGGAGTCACCTGATAACGGGTGTGTGTACACTACAGATAAAACATAAACACGTGCCGGTAACTTATCGCACTTCACGCTCTCAGACAGGTTAAATACAAGTCAAACGACATACTGGAAGTATTAACCATTACTTCATACCATCATGCATCATTTGCCTAAGTTGTTTCGCTCTTCACATATTCAATCTTAATTAATGTGGATACGTCGTGCGATAATGTTTCCGTGGTGTGATTATGACAAATGGTTTTATTGGTAATGTATTTTCCCAAGAGATTATTGATCCCCCCAACGAAAACGTCCGTTAATTTAACAGACCTGTGACGCGAAACAAACACTGAATGTGTCAAACGGTCGAGGGGGAAAAGGTGGTTCCCAGTAAAACAAACACACACAACACAGATGACGAGACGAGAGGAGAGGAGACGGAGATGAATCGAGGAGGAGAGAGAGAGACTGCTCTGGAAGGGGAAAATTGAATTCCCATTCATAAGTGGATGTTGTGAATGGAATTCACGAAAACGGACCTTCAAAAACTCGTTAATCCAAAAGGTTCAAGTCCCTGGCAAAGACTAGGACTGACCTTGATAAGTTATGCGATTTTATATTAAAGGAAAAGGACCAAAAGGAAAAGGGCCCAGGTCAGCATCAGGTTCAGTTCCCCCCCCCCCCCCAAAAGTAATTGCCTTTGGCATCGGCACTTACTCAAAGGAGAAAATAGAAAAACGGTTAAAAAAAGGAATCATTTATTTCATCAATATTATTGAGTTCATTATCCATTACGAATTGTTTGCAAAACTCGCAGGGGGTATGCATGAAAAAATGCAGCAATGGCCCTGGACCTGAACAAATTCACTGGAGGGGACGATGATTTCACATTACACCTAAAATGAATTCTGATCTGCTGGAAACGTTCCATAATTCTTGCATGTGGCATGTAATGACGAAATTCACCAAGCTATTTCAAAGTACGATATTAAACAATAATAAGATTTGGTATAGGGAATTTCATGCCACTTAAACTAAATGGTCGAGATTAACATTCCTAAGGTTTATCTTCCATGGTCATATAGTCAAGGTTACAAGTGTACTGAAAATTTTAAGTTTAGTGAAATATAAAAGACGAGATCCCACACCCCCCCATTATACGCACACACACGCACTTGTTATACATACCACACACCCATGGTTTATAATTATATTATATTATATATATCTATATATATGATAGCTATATATTAATATTATGAGATTATAGATATATATATATTATGACGCTAAGGCATTTTCCCAGTTAAATTTCAGCTAGTAATCACCATTAACTCCACACCACTAACCCATTACAATTTAATCACCCCCTTAAATGTTGAAGTCTTAGGGGACATTATTTAAAAACGGAACGTCCATAACGTAGCCAGCAACTAGGATACTGTCTCTCTTTGGGGGAAAATAGTATTATGTAGATTATAATTTCTTACGGTTCCCTTAAAGCTTAATTCTTCAAAGAGGAAGCCGCCGCCGCCGCTTGCCTCCTCCATCCTCCTCCTCATCCCCTCCCTCCGCCAGCATGAAATTTAAAAGTTTGTTTTAGTTTAATCTCTTTAAGCCGAGATCCAGGGTGCTAAGTTTTGAGTACGGTTCCATCAAAGTTATAGAAGACTGAACCTCGGACGGTTTCTTAGAGGTGCGATCTCAGAAATGATTTTTCAAACGAGAAGATTAAATCCATGACGCAATTTGTAGACGGGAGCATTGGCCCCAAACCAGAAGAATACAAATTGGTTGGTTCTTAAAGTACCTAATGAAAATAAATGTCATTATAACGTAGTAATTAATCAAAAGAGGATGACTCTAGAAGTTCCTGCGGAAGCATTTTCCACGTACGTGGGCAAACTAAAATGGCTTTATTTGACACTCAATTAAAAGTGGATTTTCTTTTTTTCCTTGAGTTGGCGGATTTAATATGGATGGGAATACAGGACAGTGACTGATTGATTTAAGTAACCGGGTGTCTTAAACTATGAAACGATAAATTCATTTGGACAAAGGATTCCAGGTAATTACTTTTCTTGATACTAATAAAAAGGAAAAAAATGCCCAGAAGGAGAAAACGAGTTTCTGCAAGAATGAAAACTTCCTCCCCTTTCCCCCGAATAAGAACCAAGAATTTCAGAAAACGCGCAGAAATCTCGAGAAAGAATTCGGGAATCGTTTCCAAAAAGTTTTGTGGAGGAAAAAAAACGAATATGGTGTCTTGAGTTTGAGAACCAGGAATCAGTCTTGTTTCAATTCAGCTGGCCGCCTGATAACTCGTTTTAGCGTTTCGGACGATATGGCTGCCCTATTCCTACGCTTTAATTCTTTCCATCCTCTCTCCTCTCTCTCTCTCTCTTCTCTCTCTCTCTTGTTTGTAAAGCTCTTTATACTTAGACCTCATAATTAACTATTTTTTATTGTTTCTTTTCGATCTGTCTGGCCTGGTCTCTCCTTTCAATCGTATATCTTGAATAATTAATAGTCTTCTTAGAGCAAGGACGAGAGGCAATGTCCCATGAATATAGATATGCCCCCCCCCCCCAACAAAAAACTTTTCGAAGGGTGGGGATTTTTCAAAACTTACAAAAAATATATTGTATTGTTCTTTAAATCGATTGCATCAACGTCCCTCTTTGTTGGGTGGTGTGGGTGTGTGTGTGGTGTGTGGTATGTGTGTGTGTAAATTTGGAAATTGCCATTCATACTGGAAATCGAATCGGCGCTAAACCAAGATCACATTAATTACAGAGCTGCGGAACCAACACTGGCAACAATATTAGTGGATTATTAGTATTAAATCCTAGTAATTACCGACTTTCTAAAATAACTATAATTAAATAACTAACAAATGAAGGGGTTTTTTATCAGAGCGAGGTCGCACCACAATATCACTCTCATGGGATCTTTCCTAGATGGTGCCAAACCCAAGGGTCTGCAACCATGGGGGTGGTATGTATTCGGCCTTTGCTTGCGTGTGTAGGTAGAAGCCCCGTTTGAGGTTTACGCAAAAACAAAAAACAAAAAAAAAGACTGTCAATTACCATGAAGATAATGACCTTCAAGAAATTAAGTAGTCCTGGATAAACGACCCCCGAACCTTTGTTTCGGGTCTACCTCTCTAGGGGACGGAATCCACCCACCCATGTCCATACCTTGTCTTTCAAACTAGGTTCAAAATGGGCCTTCAGAACGTTTTCTTTCCCAGTAAAACTAACTGAACGTTGTTAAACGTGCTTCAGTAGAGAATCAGTACCTGACTTATGAGCTGTTCTATTCCCCGTTACGCTTCAGTTCAACTGAGCATTATTCAACTGGAGTCCCATGAAATGGCTTTTACTTAGCCCACTTCTGATAATGTGAATTTCACCCGCTGATGAGAAAAACAGGTAACTTATTTAGACTTATTTTTATTTAACTCTATTAATCTCTTCATGTACATATTACATCTCTCTCTCTTCTCCATCTCTCTCCTCCTCTCTCCTCTCTCTCTCTCTCTTTCCACACCACAACACACACGACGGTCAATATATAGATAGAAATAAAGGTTTTTGCCACGAAGGAAAAATATCAAAAAGCGAAGATAGCCAGAGGTATTATATATATATCTATATATACTAGATATATTAATAGAGATAGTATTATATAATATATATATATATTTAATACATAATAATATATATTCTTAATGATATTATATATATATATAATATATATACAATATAATATATGTATATATATAATCTATATATATATATATATAATATATACTTATAATACTATATTAGATATACAATAGATATAATGCGTCAATTAATGTGTAAGTAAAGAAGACACAGCTAAAACTAAACATTTGTTTTCAAAACAGATGGGAGTGGGCATCCGAATCTGGTATTTAAACTTGGGAGAACCAACTGATTCCTTACTGTACTGGAAGTTACCTTTTTTCTATAGTGAATGATATTTAGATTTAAACAAGGGCGGTGATACCGCATCCTCCAGCTTACTCGCGATGCGTGTAAGATTTTCCTCTCATGTATAAGTTATAAACATTACATTCCTAACTTTTAATATAAATTAAAACGTGCTAAAATTTATAGTCAAATAGTTTTGTTTCACCAAGGAAAAATTAAAACAGATACAATTTATTTTATTAGAAATTATTTTTCTGTATTGTTTAACATACATATTTGTTTTTGACATTTTCATTTTAATGAATGTATCATAAATAGTCAGTCCTAAATTTCTTGTATCTTTAATTCAACGCAAAACACTTTTTTAGTCTCTTCCATAGACCTTTCCTAACCCCAACAACACAACAAAGTAGTTTTAGTAGGCTTACTCCCCGAGTAAGCGAAAAGATTTTTTTTACTGAACCCAGAATGACAGTAATTTCTGAAGGCTAAGTTCTACTTCAGTCACTGTAATTAAACTTTAGTATTATTCTCTTGATGACTTTTTCACGCAATAGCGGAATACATAGGCAATATAATCTCATCATTCTTTTTAAGCGGGCTTACATTTTAACGAGGCAGACAGACAGAAACGGAGAGAGAGAGAGAGAGAGAAAGAGAGAGAGAGAGAGAGAGAGAGAGAGAGGCTTTTGAGGGTGGGTTGGGGGGATGGAAGTTAAGGTGAGGTATGGGGGTTATGGGGCAACTCTTCGTCCGGAATTTCAAGAGAATTGACACCACTGATTTGGACACCCCAAGTTTGTTGAATTCTTGTTTCATCTTCCGAAAGCTCTGGTCGGCTTGCTACTCTTAAATCCGTTTCGTGATCTGAAAATGGTTTCACTGGTATCTACTATCTTATGTTTGGTTTAGCCTTCTTATTTTCTGAAGATATGGCAATATCTTCTACATATCTTCTACAGGTATTGTTTTGTAATTCAAGTCTTTTTTCGCAATTTCGAACGTTACCTGATTTTTTTTAAGACCGATTTTTTTTTTTCAAATTGAAATCCAAAATATATATGGAAATATATATGGGTTAACTGCCTGGAGGCTATTTCAAAGCTTTGTGCGGAAACAGAAATCTTTTATTCTTATCGCTCTTCATGAAATATTAAATCTAACATTAAAATTAAAGGAGAACCTATAATATGATTTCCCTTAGCCGAAAAGGATGTACTGGTCGACTTTTATCATGTACATTTGAATCTTACCAACGCCCCCCCCGCCCCCACCCTCTCTCTCTCTCTCTCTCTCTCTCTCTCTGTCTCTCGTCTTTAATGCCTTTGTTTCAGAAGAAATTAAGTTCCAGATTCCAACTATTAAATTTTCTTATGAGCTTCATGCCACATTCCATTTTCTTTGGAATTCAATTTAAACTCCCGAGAAATGGTGAGCCACAACACTGGTGAGAGGCTGAAGGAGACTAATATATTTTTTTCTGGCAGAATCTTCGCCGTGGAAGCTCATTCACATGCGTTAATGTTTTTTCGCTTCACCGATTAAATCTTTTGTTTACAAAAGCTTCTCTTTAGGAGGGAAAAAAGATTTCGAAAATACTGAGGTGTCTGCTCTTTCAAGGGTAAAGGCTGTAAGTTTTATAGAATTTCTTTTTTTGTTTTTTTGAGAAAATAATTTCATTTTAATTTTAAATAGTTTAGTTTACGAATTTGGCTTTTAGCGAACACTATCTTTTTTTTTTTTCTTTACCGAGAAGTTATTTTTTGTTATTGAAGGATATCCAGATTATACTGAGGTGTTTATTGAATGTGGAATGAAGACTTTCTTCATGATGGCTCTGCTTAGTTCATTCATCGTAAGTACCCTTTAATACTACTATCTTTTCCATCATCTTTAGCTGAATTACTTTCTAACCAGAGAGAGAGAGAGAGAGAGAGAGAGAGAGAGAGAGAGAGAGAGAGAGAGAGAGATTTTGAGGTTTCGGGTCCACAATCCTAGTCCATAATTTAATGACGTTACACCACCGATTAGAACACACAAGTGCAAGGCTTTTTTCTCTTTAAAACGCTCAAGTCGGTTACCTAACATTCTCTCTTAGAAATAGAAATATGTTGCATCATTGCACAGCACTTCAATGTTTCGTTTACAACAAAGTTGAGTAATTATAAGCCTTTTTATATGGTATAAGCTAGGATTTTTTTTTTTCATTTGTAAATTTTTGTGAATGAGCTAATCATTTCCAAAAATGTCCGAGGACATGTTTTAAAGATTCAATTAAGAAAGACTGTTTATAAATGTTATGGACAAATTAAACAGTTAGAATTATCAAATGATTCATAGGTACAAAACGAATGGTAAATATATCTGTGACTTTAGGTAAACACAATAACGAAAAAGAAACCAAATACTTAGTTGAAGAAACACTATTAGGTTTTCACTGGAATACTTCAACACACAATATCTTTCTGAAATTACAAATAATTTCTCAGTTCTTGGCTAATACGACAGAGAAAAATAAGCGTGTGCTCAACTTCAGCCTTTGAAAAAAGAAACAATTTTTCAATAGAGTGTAAGCCTTGGTTATATAATGCGATAACTGTTTTAATTGAAAACTTACCATTATTCTCCAGTTACTTTCATTCAATTGACTTTTATTCCAGTTTTTAAAGAGGAATTTGTTTAGATTTTAACGTATACTTAGTTACGATATTAGGCAGTAACTTATAAAGATAATCGACATTCAAATTTTATAGTATGAAAATAATAAGTATACCACCAGTATCAGTAGGCGTTCAATGAATCTTCCGAGATAACAAAATCCAGCATATTTCCGTCTTCGACATCAAGCACAAGCTAACCTACAAGTAAACAATGCAAATTAAAATGAAGAGAAACATTTCATATATTCTAATTTACTCTCCAAACGGCCAATTTAAGGCCTGGGAAGACAGAAAAGATGAAGGAATAGACAGTGACCAACCAGCGACTGTAATTATTAGAATGCAGCTCATTCTCAGGCAAACATCATGATGGCTGAGTTGAGAGAGAGAGAGAGAGAGAGAGAGAGAGTGAGAGAGAGAGAGAGAGAGAGAGAGAGAGAGAATACGGTAGTTGTTATCATTTTGAAAGAACTGTAATCAAAAGAGATAAAGAACGAGATAATGATATTCAATGGAGGATCAGAAGCCAGCGATTTCTACAGCAAACGAGTTTCTCAGACGCCTTTCCCCCTTCTAGTCGATAGTCTTATGCAAGAAAAGGATTCAGGATTGTATCCTTCAGCCTCCAGACCCTAGGACTTAATGAGCTAATGATCCTGAGAGAGCCTTTCCTTAAGATAACCTTAAGGTGATAAATGCAAAGAGGATTTGGGAAACAGCGAATCTAACACCAGGTTATAGGGGGGACGTGATGGCTGTTAATACCAGCCGTCTCATCCACTGGTGATTATAACTGGTCTTTCAAATGATGATTGATTTGTGAGGAGTTTGGGAGAGGATTAATGAATTTCTCTGGCTTTGAGGAAATGATGATTGATCATTAGTAGTTGATAGGTGGGTTTGATTTTATAGTGCAGGTTCTCTCTCTCTCTCTCTCTCTCTCTCTCTCTCTCTCTCTCTCCTAGTCATATTTATTCTCACTCCATTTTTCTATCTTTCTACCGGTTTAATAACACTGTCATATAAACCCACCCCCCCCCCGCCTCTCTCTCTCTCTCTCTCTCTCTCCTTTTTTTAATGATTATACCAGTGCTAATCTCACCGTTTTTCCTCTTTACTCTTTTCAAAAATACTACCATATCGAACTCTCTCTCTCTCTCTCTCTCTCTCACACACACACACACACACACCATCATGAAAACGTGCACCAATGCAGCCGAAAGCAGCCCTCTCCCCGAAAAGCCAAAAGAGAATCAGACGAACTGAGCAGACAGAGAAGTTGGATGCTGCTCATCTCAGTCAGAATTGACACGTGCCAGTAGCAATCCTCTCAGGTCGTCTCACATATTAAGCAGATGATGATGAAGTCATGAATATGATAATGAGATGAATATGGACTTGAAGGGACTCTCAAAAGGACGGCCATTAACCCCGCTGCTTACCTCAGTGTCCGCATCAAGTAAGATTTATCCTTAAGGCTATATTCTTTTCGCTTTCAGGACACGCTAAATTCGTCCAAAATTTTAATTCCTTTGTTCCTTCCTATTTTAATTTAATTTATTCCAGTCGACAAAACGGAGCAAATGAAAATACACTGCACTACGTTCAGTGTTTCCTATAATACCTACAATAATTAAGCTCTTTTCATATCAGTAAGAATGATGTGAATATTATGAAAGCTACTTCTGTATGATATAGTATATCTACTAACCCATGAAGCCTGTGTCAGCATTATTATTATTATTATTATTATTATTATTATTATTATTATTATTATTATTATTATTATTATTCTGGAAATTATATATTTTTCTATGATTATTTGAAATAGGTAAATTAGATATGAAATTAAATCAAGACAACTGAAATAAGTATAATTATTATGATGTTTCCATAGCGATGAGTTTCATTTTATTTAATTTCATTTACCCTCGAAGGATCTACTAAACACGATGAACTAATTTGATATATTGTAAGAGCTGCATTGCGATA
The DNA here is from genome assembly GCF_015104395.2 of Macrobrachium nipponense. NCBI lineage: Eukaryota > Metazoa > Arthropoda > Malacostraca > Decapoda > Palaemonidae > Macrobrachium > Macrobrachium nipponense. The sequence goes on from NC_087211.1 coordinate 62,538,713, forward strand.
CAGGCTGTTGAAGCTGATATTTTCATTCTTTAACAACACCAATTTAGAAAATTACATGGAGTAAATCAATTATAATAAATAAGGAAAACTGTAAAATGGGCCTTGATTCGCATGTGAGATGCCGGCGGAGCGTGATAAAAAACAAGAAACATTTAAAAAGTAGAACAGAAGAAAACTTAAAAATAATAAACATCAAAGCTTCCATATTAGATTAGATAGTTTAGATATTTTATTGCCCACAACAATTATACATAGCTCATATTTACAGTAATTATTTACATTTGGTCCAACAAAAGGCAAAACACTACACTTGGCAATACAAAATATTATGTACACAAAAGTGAGAGTAACAGGTTTTTATCTTATACAATAATAAAACAAAAACTAAGAGTTATCATATAGCAAACAAAATTAAGAACAAAATTTGACATTTATATACAAAAATCATACTCCATAAAGCTATTTTTATTCCCATTTTTTTCACCTGAAAAATATTCATAAATACTCATAAAGGATTAAGCTAATAATCTTACATTGCTCTGCCAGGGTTCGCGGATTTGAAAATATATCCTTCATGTTAGATAACTTATAGGTATCTCTGATATGTTGTGTCCTTGAGCATATTTGCGTTACGTGTACTTCTGTTTGAATGGCTCCACAGGTACACAACCGCTCCTCCAATGGTAGACGGCCTCTCCCCCTCTTACTCCACTTACCTACTTCCACGGCCAGAGAGTGAGATGCAATTCTGAACCTAGTAAATGAGACTCTATCTAATTCAGAAACATTATGCCTAACAGAATAGATGTCATGAACTAAGAGGTCTGGATTGATGTAACTTTTCTTGATGAGTCAGAATTAATGATGTTACGTCTGAGTGTTTCCATTGCGATTTTTATATCATCTCTACTATCATTGATCAGTCCTTCTATGTAAGTCTTGGTGTTATACCTGGCTCCTAATACGGTCTTAATTGAAAATATCAAAGGGTCATCCTCCAACGAAGACCTCTCTCTTCAAATCCTACTAAAAAACTTTCTCTGTTTGCTACGAACAAAATCTCGTAATGGCCGGTACCCCGATTCAATATAACATAATTCATTACATTTTGTCTTTCTAACGCCAAGCAATAGTTTTAATCCCCAGTTATATAATTCACTACTGGCTTCAAGTCTGCATTCAGCCACAATTCACACCCATACAGGACAGCTGACATTAAAGCAGCATCAAAAACTTTTTTAACAATAAAAGGTATATCATTATTTTTATTAAAAAATGAAACAAATTTATTGATATGTGGCATCCTGGATCGAGCATGAGCCGCAACAGAGGAAGACACAGAGCCATCCGCAGTAAAGATCTATCCCAAATATATATACTGCGAGCAGGATTCTACTGTAAGTCCATCGATCGATCTCAATTGACCTACCGTCTTGTGCTGTTCCACTAATAACAAAAAACTTAGTTTTCCGTGCATTAATTTTCATCCCATATAAGTGACAATATTGCTTCAAATAATGATATCTTATGGATGATACCTTCTCGGTAGTTTGCAAGGAGAACTGTATCATCCATTAACACTAATAAATGGATCCACGATAAAAACCCATCAGGATTGCAATTATTCTTAATAATGTACAAAACAAAAAGAAGGCACGATGTAGAACTTTCTTGACGAACTCCCACAGTAGTCGTTAAGATTGCAGTACCAAATATGGTGTTTGTTACTCTATAAATAGCTATCAAGGCTACCAACATAACAGCTCCACAACCTAAGCGTATCAGAACCTTAAATAACATTCCTCTTGGTACCAGATCATAAGCCTGACTAAAATCAACAAATACGACAAAGAGTTTGCTCCCCCTTCTCTTAGCCATGTCCGTCAACAATCGCAAAGCTACAATATGCTCCATGCAACCACGTCCCCTTACGCCCCAGCCTGTTCCCTGTAAGGCTTAAACCATGTTTCAAGTCGTGAACAAAGAATCATATCATACAACTTAGCTAAACAGTTAATAACTGCGATACCTCTATCATTCTTGGGTTCCTGTCTGTTGCCTTTCTTAAAGATCGCAAAGAACTTGGCCAAAGACCACAAACTAGGATAAGATGAAGGCAGGGAAAGGGGGTTAAACAAAGTAGCGAGTGTCAACAACCAATCCACTGGAAGCAACCTAAGAACACCAGGGGAGACCCCATCTGGACCACAAGCCTTATCAGGTTTAATTTTATTAATCTGGGACTGGACGTCTTCGACAGTTATTTGGTCATCTAGGATAGGGACATTTACAAATGGCTGTATATTTTCATCAACTAGACTGTTTTCTTTAGTATTTAATACATTTTCGAAATATTCTTTGAATTCCTCATCTGTGGGACCCACATCAATTTTATTTTCGACCTGAAATTTCCCCTTCCAGTCTATAGCCTGCCAAACTCTCGAATCATCATGGTCCCGAAGGACACAGTCCCAGCGGCCGGTATCTGCTTCCCCACTATCCTCTCCAACCATTTCCGCACTACTCTGGCACATCTCAGAACACTGGTATAATACATTCGGTACAGTAGAAGGAAAATAATTTACAGTATTGATAAAATCATCAGTATGTATGTTCATAACTAAAATTCGGTCATTAAACTTGTTCCGGTCAATCCTTTTATACTTAATTGGTTTCTTCATCAAACCGCTACACTTACATCCCATTAGTGATGCATGGCAACCCAAAAAAGATGCTCGCCTTAACACAAGATCAAGATCGATCCTACCTTTAGACATTTTAATGGATATTGGCGCATGATCAGAAGGTAAATTCTCGGTTGGGTATACATGAAATGATTCTAAAGAAATTAATCAACTGTATTGACCCTACAGTAATGCAATGCTTAGGGTCTAACTTCTTTCATTACTTGTGTGGAGGAATTGCTAATGTTCAGGCCTCTCATTTGAAAGACCTGGGTTCGCTCCCAATGTGAGTCAGAATTAATTTATGTGAAACATGTTCCATGTATTCATTTCCATCAAATCTCACGGTGATAAGTCGAACGACATGTTAGCAATTCTCTCGCTGCTGAGTCAGATAGTTGGGTATAATTCGTTGTATTTTGGAGCTGTATGACCTGCGCAGATAATTGCTAATGCCCTGGACTCTCACTTGAAAGCCCGGCCTTTCGATTTCTCGCCCTTTACTAGAGCAGAGTTCGCTTAGTAAAGGACGAGAAGTCGGAAGGCCTCGCAGAGGTACTCCGATGCATCACCTTCCTTTGGGGATATATGTATATATATATATATATATATATATATATATATATATTATATATATATATATATATATATATATATATATAGGAGGTATACAGGAGCGCAGACATAAGAGGTTCAGGAGGTCCATTGATACTAAACATGAAGGCCAAGATTTATTATGAAACGTTTCGCATATCAACTTTGTGCATCTTCAGTCTGTAAAAATAGAAATGCATATATTAAAAACTAAAAAAAACAGGATCACAATAGTATTCATTAAAATGCAATAAAATATAAAATAGTTAAAAAGAGAAGAAGAACCCATGAGGTACCAACCGACTAGAATGGAAGGAAAGCAAGGAATGATTTTGAGAGAGCCAGGTCCAAGACATTGACTATGCCAGATGTTTAGATGGTGAAGCCGAGGTGTTGTTATTCAATGGGGGAACCAGCCTTTTAATAATTAGAGTTCCAAGGTAGTTAGGTGGTCGGGTCTTTAGAAATAACCTATTATTGAGAAGTGCTGTTTTGATACATTTATTTTGCATTGGTGGCATGATTCTTGATACTAGAAAATTTCAGGATTACTAATTCTTTGACCTGTTCTAATAACTGAAACCCATATGGCTACAATATCTCATCTGCAGTAATCTTCGAGTCGATCCCACGTAAGTTGCAGGGCATCCTGCGCATTTGAATTTGTATACAACGTTGGATCTCATGAAGTCCTGCAGACGATCTTTGAAATTAAAAAGCGAGCCAATTTTGCAAGGATTGTTTGAGATAAGTTTAATTTTGAGATAGAAGAATTTCTGTTCTATTATTTGAGAGAGTCTAAGAGAAAACTTCGAGTTTGTTATATATGGAATCGATGCATACATCAGTTTCTTTGGGACATCCATTAGCGGAGGAGGTGGTTGGATATAGTTACCTACTAATTTGTTAATTATATTATATACAATGTCTTTGGGATAGGAGTTTTTTTGAAAAAAGGTTATTAAAAATTCCATTTCGTTATGAAAAATTTGCCAGTTGGATGAATATTTCAAAGCTCTATAGACCAGTGTGTATATGGTATAGTTTAAAGGTTTTCTGACAAGAACTATAGAAGTTATGGCTAATCTCCCGTGAACGAGCCTTTTTTCGATATACTGCAGGTCGTGAATTCTGAATTGACTCTAGTGACAAGAATGTCCAGAAATGGTAATTTGTTTTCATTTTCTATCTCCATTGTGAATTTAATGTTGGGATGTTGTACGTTAATGTGGTCCAAAAATTTTGCTATTTGCCACTGGTATATAAAAAGTGCAAATGTGTCGTCAACATATCTTCTGTAATACATTGGTTTACAAGAAATAGGACAATTGTCTAAAAATTCTGTTTCCAAATGTGACATAAAAAAGTTCGCAAATATTGGCCCAAGTGGCGACCCCATAGCAACTCCATCGACCTGCGAATAGAGTCGTTGATTAAAAATAAACATGGAATCTTGCACAGCAAGTTCAAGAAATTGTTTAAAAAGGGGTTTACTAAAACCATGAAAAACAGTGTCATCACTAATAAAAATCTTATTTAAAATAATATCTATGGTTTCGTTCAATGGTACATTCGTAAACAGACTGAAGATGCACAAAGTTGATGTGCGGAACGTTTCATAATAAATCTTGGCCTTCATGTTTAGTATCAATGGACCTCCTGAACCTCTTATATATACATATATATATATTATATATATATATATATATAGATATATATATATATATATATATATATATATTATATATATATATTTCACTTAGTCTAGTGTACTTGACTAAAGTAGAAAGAAGAATGCATCCTTCATTCCGATAATGTTATCAAAATAACAGACATATACGAAAAGAATATTATTATGAAAATGAGAACTTCAGTGGATTTTTGAGTAAAAGATTGAAGGAATCTTGCGATTTTGATAAAGACGTGACTTTATGACGGTGAATTTAGCAAAAGTGTCTGACTATCTTTCGATAATTTTTATTGCAAGAAGATATTTCTTTATGAAACTGAAATATCTCATCGGTGACCCAGTTGAATGAACTCAATAGTTCTCAAGTGTCATGGTCTCTGGTTAGCAATTAAGAACAACAACAACAATAACAACAAAACAATACCAGGAGGAGGAGGGGTAACAACAACAACAACAACGCAACAACAAAGAAGGAGGAGGAGGAGGAGGAGGAGGAGGAGGGGAGGAGGAGGAAGAGGGTGGGGGGCGGGGCGGCACCACCAACATTAGGGTAAAAGGATGTTTCCTTAATGATCTCGAACTAAAAAAAAAAAAAAAAAAAAAAAAAAAAAAAAGCATGTTAGTGTCACTGCGGCAAAGAATGTTTTTTTAATGTTAATGAGGAATTCCGATGGAATTGTGTCTTTTCAATACTTTATAATAACTGCCAATGATAATATTAGTGCCATATTTTAAATTTTCATTTACTTTTTATTCATTATCTCTTAACTCCTTACCGCTATTGCTTTTTGTTTTTGTTTGATCAGCTTTCAATGCAAATTTTAAAAGCTCTCTCTCTCTCTATCTCTCTCTCTCTCTCTCTCTAATGTTACGACAAGTTTATATATTCATGTTACTTTTGATTCTATATTTCTTCACTACATTCCTCCCCCCACCCCACTCACTCTCTCAGAAGCACACAAATTACAAATTATGAACAAATCTTAGGGAAAGGCAATTTGCTAGTATCCTCCGCCTAATTTCTTTTCAGCTTCTACCCTCAATCTGTCGATGCTTCAACTTCCAAACAACAAACCCATTTCCTTAACCAGCGAAGGGAAGACGACGTCTAGTGGGCGAGAGGCCTTCTCGGAGTCCAGTCCTGGAGCTATTTAGTAATTATTTTATCTGCATTTATTTCCTTGACTTTTCTCTACGGTTCTTTCTTGACTAGCCTGTGTTTTGTTCAGCAGTTTCGATTCTTTTACTGCGATAGACAGAAAACTGCATCGTTTCGGTATAAAATAATACCCTTAGTTTTTGAAGTGGTGGTATACGGACAAGTACTTTTCGCCATAACCTCAGAGACAGAGACAGAGAGGTGTTTACAACGTGTGTGTGTGTGTGTGTGTGTGTGAGAGAGAGAGAGAGAGAGAGAGAGGAGAGAGAGAGAGAGAGGGGATGAGAAGCCGCGGTGCTTTCAAACGTGTCATGGTCGTTTGACGAGAACACCCGATGGTCCCTCCAGTTTCACGAACGAACCATAACCGTCAACAATATTTGCTTAGTGGCGCTAACCGCCTTCTAGATCAGACAGCCCACAGAAAAACTGGTCTCTCTTTTGCGGCCAATTAAGCGCAACTGATTTCGGATTTTTTTCAACGCGAACATCTGGGAACTCTTCGTAAATGGCACTTGTAAAGTAAACATTTTATTGGAGTTATTAGTAAGGGCGAACGATGCTCAGTAATGTATGTGTAAAGCTATCAGGGAATACTTTTGTTCTTATTGCACGAAAGACGTTTTCACTTTCACTAAAAGTCACGTTCAACCATTAGTCGTTTTAGCAAGTTCTAAAGTTTTGGATTTTTTTTTTTTTTTTTTTTACAATTTTTTTTTTACACTTTTTCATTCCTATTTTATAATGACTGAGATTCAAATTAGTTCGTCTGTTCCTCTTAATTGCTATAGATAACGTTCCTTTTATATGACTCAACTTTTGTAATTGCTATGAATCGCGTTCCTTTTAATATGTTACAACCGGTAATTACTTTATAAACAACTGTGAAAGCGGTTGGCTTAGACTAAATTGGCCTCATGCCAGCACGGACCTTTTCCTTGAGAGTGGTAAGGGGAGAAGATGAATATCAATATTGTTGAGGAACTCCGAATTGTTCTCGAAGAAGAGAGACGAAAAGACTGACATATATTCCAGGAATGAACAAAGCTGAACCGTTCGGGGTCCTAACTTATTCTTACGGCAGCGAATCTTTTGCAAATTAAATGCGCTACTTTGAAAGCAGCTTCATTAGAGAAGGCAAAGGTTCTAAAGGACCGTTTATCAAGACTCGAGGCCTCTCACTTAGGATTTAAGTACAGTCGTTGATGTTACATCGTGATCTTTGTCTAATAAACGTCGTATTTTTCTTTAGGTTTTTTTTTTCATAATAGACAAGAATTTGCCAAGGTCTGTTACTCATCTTACTACTTCCCCCTTGAGTTCCTTTACTCGAAACGGTTCCTTGGATTCTCCCAAGAGATTTCTGTGAAAAGTGAACTCGAAAATGATTATGTTGACTGAATAATCATTTTCGATATCCGGTATTTCTTGCTAATCTAGGACGGAGACTTCCACTCCTTAAGAGGAATGCAAATTTTGAGTGACGGACTGAAAAATCGATAGTGAAAGTAGAATAATGCAATGTGTCAAGTAATAACAAATTTTTGTTTCTTATTCATAATGAAAAATGAGGTAATTCAGCCCTAATGCAGACTACGTTTCAAAATGCTTACAGCCGTCCACACCCTATTGCATCTACTATGCATTTCAGGGCCGTGTCCAATAGATTTTCGTTGATAAAATTCTGCCAAAACATCGGATATGGGTCACATTTTGGAAATAGGTATTTGAAGCCACGGCCTAATTGGCAAAAATATGCACTGATGTCTAATGTTGATAATTAAGGCACCTATCGGAGTAAATCACAGAAATTTCAAGGGAAACTTAGCTAAAATAAATTAGTAAGCACCCAGAGGAGGCTACTTGTGACGTAAAGTATGACATCAGGCTTAATAGCAGTGTTCCCAGTAGTGTGACAATGATCGTGAGACAAATATTTGACTCTCTTGTTGAGAATTGTTGAGAATTCATTAGTGATACCACGGGTGAAGAATAAGAAATTGGTATATTGTATAAATATGACAACATTATAGCAAAGGAATTTGGTAAATATACATATTGCAATATTACCATTTGCATTGTACAATTTTACGTTGAATATTGGAATACATAGCAATTATAACCCAATTCTATTTACATTTTCTTGATTAGTTATGCAAAACTTTTGGAACTGGTGATACACAATCATATTGAAAATGAAAATACGATAGTTTAGGTGTTTGGTAAGATGTTTTGGCCCGATATACCTGGTAACCTTGCATAATAGTAAACACCGCCGAGTTGCCGACGTCAGGGGCAAAGCCAGATTATACGTCACTGCTGTTTTTATCTATGTCCTCGTGGCGGCCAGAGTGCTTTCGTTTTGCGTTATTTTGCAGTATATATCTTCAAATTCATAAAAAAATAAACATAGATAAAACCTGGAATGCATAGGCTCATGATAACCACTCAACAACCCTACAATAACATTAGTGTCAGTTTCAAGCACAGAATAATAAATGGAGAGTTGTGTGATATACTAAATACTTAGGATTTCTTATGTGACTGATCATGCATTTAGGAGTTAAGAAGGTTAGAACATTTGCGATTAGTTTACATTCATTTAGCAAGACTACGCAGGTAGACGTAAACCGGAACTTTTGAGACAATATGAATCAACAAGAAACTCCATGGTAACAATGGTTTTCACAGAGAGTGTGTAAGACTTGGTGCATATTTCAAGTTAAAGGAAACGTGAATTGCGTCAAGGAACTGTATTACAGAATTAATATTCTCATTTTATGCCCACTCCTTTATTGTACTTACTTAAAACACACAATTCATCGGAAGATGAGAGAGAGTAGTAGGGTAGGGTGTTTGTGTGTGTGAAACAAAACCAAGAATCCCATATACTACTACTATTACTACTACTACCAACATCTGAGTCTTCATTCTTAAAGTAAATGAGTGGGAGGGCCTTCAGTAATGACGTTTCACTAGCCTCCCTCTGGTGGGGTTGCTTACTAAATTTAGCTAAGTTTCCTGAAATTTCTGTGATTTACTCCGATGTGCCTTAATTATCAACATTAGACATCAGTGCTATTTTTGCCAATTAGGCCCTTGGCTTCAAATAGTTATTTCCAAAATATGATCCATATCCGATGCTTTGGAAAGATTTATCAACGAAAATCAATTGGACACGGCCAAGAAATGCATAGTAGTGTCAGTAACCTATTCCAAAGCAGTTGCCAATCACATTCCAGGTGCCTAAAGCGCTTCAATAATGTTAATAATCTCGTCGAAGTAATTATCACCGACGCTTGGCAGCTCGGCGGTAATATCGCATGCAAAATATCGTCCAAGTGAATAAGGCCCCGGAAAACGGTACCAGATATGAAAGCCTCGATTTTAGTGAATAATTTGGTATGATACTGTTGTCTTTTAATCGGCACTCCCTTCGTCAGTCGATTCCGGCTTAAAGCTGGTTATGGGCGATGCAATTTCATTTACAGACCCCTGAATCTTTATTTTGTGTGTTTTCCTGTCTTTGTTTTATTTATTTATTCAGCTGTTCATCTATTTATTTATTTATTTACATTTGGTAGTCCAATTTTTAGAATCTTTGATAACTAAAGGTAAAAGAAGGCTAAAAAGCTACGTTTTTATAAAGCTTTTCATGTTCCTCAATACTTATTTAAATTACGGATTGATCATATTTTTTATTAATTGAGAAAAATTGAACTTCTTTCTCAAGTTATAACTTGATGGGGAGCTGAGAGAGTACGTTAAAGTCTGTACCTAGCCCAGCCCCAAATTCAAGGAGTAATCGGGTGAAGGCAGTCTTAGGAGCGGTCTTTGAAGATTGAAGATTTTACAAGTTTGAGAAAACGGAGGAGAGAAGAAAGTTCCGATTCTCACGATTTCAAACCTTTTCAGCATCACTGATCATCGTCCTCATTTATAAAACGCTTTGTATATCAGCAAATCCCTTTTAACGGTTATGTATCTAATGACGATTAATATAAATAAATATTAACAATTGTTAATGTTAATTAATGATTACCCTGAATTAATGATTAATATCTACAAATATTAGCAATCAATAAGTTCAATGTTTACTCCCTTCGCCTCGTCCATGTCCCGCTTACCTGAAGTTGTCTCAGTCAGAGATTCGGTGCGGTACGTAACGTCTCAGGGCCGAGATTTTCCATCTCAACCCTATCTCCCATTACCGTCATCTCTTTTTTTTTTTTTCTTTTTTTTTCTTTTTTTTTACGACTCTATCGATAAAAATTCCGGTCCTCATTCGTTTTGCTTTCACAGCTCTTTCTTCTTCCTGACGGAGTCCCGTTCGGGGAAGTCCTTTCGAAGTTTGTGGCAATAATAAATCTCAGCGTCAGACTGAAATTGATTTTACAGATTTTGCTCTTCCTTCTTCATTCTCTCGGTCTTGTTTTCATTTCGGTAAACCTTCATCTTTTCACGTTTTCTCCTCAGTTCTCGTTGAGAATGGAGAAACATTACCTAAATCGGATACTGGGTTATGTCAGGTACTTGTGATTTGTGGTGAAATCAATTAAATGTAGGTCATGTTAACTTTGGTGGTCACTTTGGCTCTCATTCCAAATTTTCTTTTTAAAAGGATTCATAAAAAGTAATAAACTTTGAAAACTTTCCAAAAATGTTTACTTATTTTCACAGCCTTACAAGTCGAAAGTATCGTTGTCACTGCGAATGTTGACATAGGAATGAAAAAAAAATAATTAAAGATTTAAACTCATTCGTTTACGTCTGAAATTTTGATATAAGAAACGGAAAATATGAAAATATGACTTTGTGTCTGAGAATTATGTTTTGATGTTATGAAAAGCGATCTCATTTTCTTATTACCACAAACATTTGATTACTAAACACGTCCTGGTATCCAAAATTAATCAAAAGTAATGCTCCATAGACTCCAACTACTTTATATAAATAAATAAATAAATATATATATATATATATATATATATATATATATATATAATATATATATATATATATATATATATAATATTTTTTTTATATGTGTGTGTTTGTTTATGTATGTGTATGTATATGTGTGTGTGTTAAAGACCTTCCAGTTAAGAACATGTAAATATAGTGAATGCTTAAAAACTATATTTTTATTTGATAAACTAATTTTCCTTCACCATATCCAGAATTAATTCACAATACGGAAATTGAATTTTGATGGATTCTGGGGAATGATCTTTACAAATTAATATTCATTCAACCGTTTACGGCGTTCAATGCGAAATTTTGTCGAATATGATTTTCATTCTTAAATATTTTCCTTGTGAGTAAGCGATGGAATCTAGTTTTTTTTATCCTTATACAGACTTAAGGCCAAAGGCAAAGCGCTTGGACCAATGAGGTGATTCAGCGCTGAAATGGAAATTAACGGGAAAAAAGTCTGAAAGGTGTAATAGGAGGAAAACCTCGCAGCTGCACTATGATAGTAAGGTGGTTGGATAGAAAGATGGAAGAAAGAGAATATGAAACTGTGATACAGTAAAAGGAATAAAGACGTTGAGCCGGGGGGCCGAAAGAATAATCCAAAAAAAAAAAAAAAAAAAAAAACAAAAAAAAAAAAAAAAAAAAAACTCTGGTAATGCCTATAGTTCACCGGATGAGGTTGCACCTGACGGCATTGGTTCCCTACGGGATATGGAATGGAATGCCTCAGGGATCCTTGTAAAGCATAATCATGGTTGCAGAATCGAGATATTTCTCTGAAGGAGCAATTCATTTTCTCTTCCTCATAATTACAGTTTGTCTGCTCGACTTGAATCCATATTCTTTTGCGTCAGATAATTACCAGTCATAAGTATTAAATTTTTAGATAGTATAGTTTTCCTGCCGTTTCGCTCTCTCTCTCTCTCTCTCTTTCTCTCTCTCTCTCTCTCTCTCTCTCTCTCTCTCTCTCTGCGAGAAAGCTTATTGAATTTTTAAAGAATGACCACATGAGATAAAGTCTGTCTGTCTATCTGTCTGTCTCTCTCTCTCTCTCTCTCTCTCTCTCTCTCTGCGAGAAAGCTTATCGGATTTTTAAAGAATGACCACATGAGATAAAGTCTCTCTCTCTCTCTCTCTCTCTCTCTCTCTCTCTGCGAGAAAGCTTATCGAATTTTTAAAGAATGACGACATGAGATAAAGTCTCTCTCTCTCTCTCCCGAGATAGTCTCTCTCTCTCTCTCTCTCTCTCTCTCTCTCTCTCTCTCTCTCATCTGCGAGAAAGCTTATCGGTTTTTCAAAGAATGGCCGCATTAGATATAGTCTCTCTCTCTCTCTCTCTCTCTCTCTCTTTCTCTCTCTCTCTGTATGTGTGTGTGTGCGAGAAGACTTATCGAATTCCCGGAGAACGCTCGTATACTCTCTCTCTCTCTCTCTCTCTCTCTCTACAGTGCAAACGCCCCATCCCGTTAAACTGCGCAACATAACTCTTGTTGATATCAGAATTCCACCATTCCACCAGAGGTACTATTATTTAGCGCACAATGCCAGCTAGAATTGCCACAAAGGAAGCAATAATACCTGAGCCGCTCTGTAAATATCCCAGGGAACATTCATTCTTACTTTCATTTCCTAAGAATTAATGAGGCAAGGCTAGAATTCCGGAGTGCTTCTCATAAGACGTCGTTTACCTTTTGAGTTGAATAAATAGAATATATCTGCATAAGTTTTTTTTATTATTATTTTTATAAAAACCAATCACGAATGCATTTCATGGGAAACAGTGAACCAGAAATAGTTACTGGCACTTGCAAAGCATGTTAATAAAATCGATTGAGACACGATAGTCTCAGAATAGACCATCATAACTTTATATCTTAAGAATTATCGATCTAATATAACAAAGCCTTGCAAAGTGCACATCCTAAGAATCAGTGACAGCATGCAATACAACAAATAGAACTTCATTTCCCAAGAATGACTGACATGGCACAATCGCCTCCAACTAAATGATTTCCCGAGAAATACCAACACAGGAAACACTGACGTAAATCGACGCCTACGGCTGGAGAGGCGATATTCTCATGTCACGGGATTGCCTCGGTGCCTCATATTACCGACAGAGAGCAAAGCTTCATCGTCGTTGTTTTCCTTTGATCGCCATTCCGTCGTGACAGGGAATCATCATTTCAGTTTGTTTTATCTCAGATGGAAGCACGGGAATCATCCGTGATGGGAAAGAAACTGCGAAGAGCAGGACTTGGAATTTATCGCGGGGAGTTCAGTATTGATTCTTTGTATATTAAGATGGTAGTGTTAGCCTGGTCTAGCGGAAGAAAATTTCTAATCTGTTTGACTCTCATGAATGCAGTTTTATATCGTATTACAATGAGATGATACGAATTATTGCTAGTTATTTATTTTTTTATAAGTTGGATCTTTAATATTTTTCTATAAATATGTAGTTGGCACTACGAGAAATTGGAAGAGAAAAAGGAATGAAAAATAAATGAAATCAAGGAAGCATACTTTGACCTTATGGAAATAAAAGGAATGCATAACGATTTTGCTAGATTTGGTGCTGAATTTAACTAGACTCATGGCAGGGTGTTGGCCTGATACTTCCATATGTAACCTTTAATTGAAAAAAGTGAGTAGGTCCAACGCTTGCAAATGTAACATTGAACCGGCGAACGTCAGCTGTCTAGTGCTTGGAAGTTTACACATCATGCTTATACGTATGACCTTTAACTAGCAAAATGGCTTGCACATAATGATTGCAAAAATAACCTTTTAACTAGTGTCAGTTTGTAGGCCTTACACTTATAACTGCAATCTTTCATTGGCAACAGTCGTCAAGTCTACTATTTGCGAGCGCGACGAAAGCATGAATCCTTAACACTTGCTAAAATATCCTTGAACTGACGACAATTTATAGGCTAACGCTTCAAAATGAAACTGTTATTGGTAACACTAAGTATACCTAACTACTTAACTGTTGGTTTTGTCTTGAAATAAATGTCCAATATGAGTAATATCATTAAGAAAGACGAGACCAATTAAGTATGAGGCCTTGTAAGGACTAGACAACAAAAAAACAGAACCAAACTTTATAATGTTAAGAGAATCACTTGAGTGATTTGCTGTACAATGAAACAAATAAAAACTTCGCTGCAGGTCGGAAGAAAATTAATCGATCGCATTCAGCGTGAGTCAGGAGGTAAACAAATTTGCGATTAGTGTAAATGATTATTTCTATAGTGGAACTGGAGTTAATGGTAATTCGGATCCCGAAGGGGACTGACTGAACTACCGGTGGGGGCTTTCCATCACAGAGAACACGAGATAAAAAAGCAGCCTCTGACCTCAAATCGCTGGATGTAAGATTTAGACAGTTTCTAGTATAGGTGACAGTAACCTTCAGTAATGAACACGATAGGAATTGATGACTATCGGTATCAATGCAAAAGGCAATAATGATAATTAGAAGAAGCCTTAATTCAAAAGAATAGTTCATCTTTAAAACCTACAAATGGTGCGATGCCCATTCGGACGAAAGCTTATCTTATTTGCCCTTTTGTTGAATGATCTTACTACTATTTTAATCGCCAATGTATTATTATTATTATTTTTGTTTTTTTTTTTTTTTTTTTTTTTTTTTTTTGCTCTATCACAGTCCTCCAATTCGACTGGGTGGTATTTATAGTGTGGGGTTCCGGATTGCATCCTGCCTCCTTAGGAGTCCATCACTTTTCTTACTATGTGTGCCGTTTCTAGGATCACACTCGTCTGCATGAGTCCTGGGGCTACTTCAGCCTCTAGTTTTTCTAGATTCCTTTTCAGGGATCTTTGGGATCGTGCCTAGTGCTCCTATGATTATGGGTACGATTTCAACTGGCATATCCCATATCCTTCTTATTTCTATTTTCAGATCTTGATACTTATCCATTTTTTCC
This sequence comes from Macrobrachium nipponense, assembly GCF_015104395.2. Classification (NCBI taxonomy): domain Eukaryota; kingdom Metazoa; phylum Arthropoda; class Malacostraca; order Decapoda; family Palaemonidae; genus Macrobrachium; species Macrobrachium nipponense. Next base: position 62,553,770 of record NC_087211.1, read on the forward strand.
CTTCTCTTTCTCTTCAACTGGTGTCCCCACGTATTGCGACATCAATGAGTGATACTTTCTTCCTTGATTTGTCAATCAACGTCACGTCTGGTCTGTTTGCACGTATCACCCTATCCGTTCTGATACCATAGTCCCAGAGGATCTTTGCCTGATCGTTTTCTATCACTCCTTCAGGTTGGTGCTCGTACCACTTATTACTGCAAGGTACTGATGTTTCTTGCACAGGCTCCAGTGGAGGGCTTTTGCCACAGAATCATGCCTCTTGTTTTTGTACTGGTTCTGTGCAAGTGCCGGGCATTCACTTGCTATGTGGTTTATGGTTTCATTTTCGTATTTGCACTTCCTACATATGGGAGAGATGTTATTTCCGTCTATCGTTCTTTGAACATATCTGGTTCTTAGGGCCTGATCTTGTGCCGCTGTTATCATTCCTTCAGTTTCCTTCTTTAGCTCTCCCCTCTGTAGCCATTGCCATTATCATCGCTGGCTAGTTCCTTTAGTCTGTCTCATGTATTGTCGTGCATTGGTTTGTTGTGCCAGTCCTCTGTTCTGTCTGTCTTTCTCCTGTCTCTGTATTTTCTGGGTCTTCGTCTACTTTTATTAGTCCCCTTCTTCCATGCACTCTTTAGCCACTCGTCTTCACTGTTTTTCAGATATTGCCCCCAGTGCTTCTGTTTTCGATGTTGACGCAGTCCTCTATACTTAGTAGTCCCTCTCTCCTTCCTTTCGTGTTAGGTATATCTGTCCGTATTTGCTCTTGGGTGTAGTGCTTTGTGTATTGTCATATGTTTCCTGGTTTTCTGATCTATGCTGCGGAGTTCTGCCTTCGTCCATTCCACTATTCCTGCGCTGTATCTGATTACTGGCACTGCCCATGTGTTTATGGCTTTTATCATATTTCCGGCGTTGAGTTTTGACCTGAGTATCGCCTTGAGTCTCTGCATATATTCTTTCCTGATCGTGTCCTTCATCTCTTGGTGTTTTATATCCCCTCCTTCCATTATTCCCAGTATTTGTATCCTGTCTCGTCTATGTGTTTTGATGTTGCTCCCATCTGGTAGCTTATCCCTTCAGTTCTCGTTACTTTGCCTTTTTGTATGTTGACTAAGGCGCTTTATTTTTCTATTCCAAACTCCATCCTGATGTCCCCCAGATACAATCCTTACAGTCTGGATTAGGGTATCTATTTCCTTGATGCTCTTACCATACAGCTTGATGTCGTCCATGAACATCGGATGGTTGATTCTGTTGCCTCTTTTCTTGAGTTGGTACCCGGCATCCATCTTCTGTAGTACTTTTTGTCATGGGAATCATGGCTACCACGAAGAGTAGTGGGGACAGTGAGTCGCCCTGGAAGATCCCTCTCCCTGATATTAACCCTCTGCTAGTCTTATTCCAGAGCTTGTAAGTATTGTATTCCAGTTGCGCATGTATTTTAGAGGAAGCTGATGGTGTTTTCTCTGCCCCATATATTTTCAGGCATTCTATTAGCCATGTGTGTGGTATCATGTCGAAGGCTTTCTTATAGTCTATCCATGGCCATGCTTAGGTTTGGTTTTCCTTCTCCTACTGTTCTTCATTACCATTTTGTCTATCAGGAGCTGGTCTTTTCTGCCCCTACACTTCCTTCTGCAGCCTTTCTTGGTGTGGGGGGGATGGTGTTTGTCTCCTCTAGGTAGTTGTATAGCCTTTCACTGATTGATACCTGTTAGTAACTTCCACACATTATTGGTAGGCAGGTGATAGGCCTGTAGTTACTTGCTATATTTCCCTTACTCTTGTCTTTTTGTACTAAGGATGTTCTTCCTGTGGTCATCCATTTGGTGCTTGGTAATTTGAGATACAATGCTGGAGTTGTTCTGCTATTCGTGGGTGTAGGGCCTTGAAGTTTTTCAGCCAGATATCCATGGACTTCATCAGGACCTGGGCTTTCCAGTTTGGCATTTTCTTTAGTTGGTGTCTGACTGTGTCTGTCGTGATCTCAAGTGAATCTTTGTTTTATTCTCCCTGTTTCTTCTTCCTTGACTTCCTGGAGCCATGTTGCATGTTTGTTGTGTGATACAGGATTGCTCCATATGTTTTCCCAGAGTCTCTTACTTGGTTCGGCTTCAGGAATTTCTGGGTGGTGTCTTCCCTCTTAGTTGGCTGTATAGTCTTTTCTGGTTGGTTCCGAATAGTTTGTTCTGTTGGTATCCCTTATTCCTGTTCATGTACCGTTGGATCTTATGTGCTTTGGCCTTAAGCCTCTGTTTTACATCTTCAATTGGGTTGTTTAGTCCCCTCTCTTGTACTTTGTATTTTTCGTTGAGTTCCTCCCTTGTTTTCTTGCTTCTTAGCCTTTTTTCTGCCATCTCTTTCAGTTTACTCAAGTCAGATCTCATCACCATGATTTGCTTTTCCAGGCGCCTTTTCCAAGGAGGTTGCTGTTTTTTTGGTTTCTGTTGGGTTGTTGTGCTGGTGGTGTTGTGTTCGAATCCCCATCAGTTCTGCTACTAATCTTGCTCCTGCATATACCAAGTTATTTGTTTCTGTGATACTGGTCGTGTGTATTATGCCCATTATTTCATTGACCTCACTTGTTTTCTCCCTTAATTTCTTGGTGTTGTAGGCTAGGCTTTCATGGAGGGGATCTTTGTTCTCTCTGTATCTGGCTCCATCCATTGTCTAATCTTTTCTACCCATTCCGTCCTCTCTGTTACTTCGTCGGTGTTTCTTCGTGTGTCGTTGTTTGATACCTCATCCTCCCTGTCGTCTTCTGTGGCATAGTCTCTCAGTTCGTCTTCGTGTAATTCGTTGTCGTATGACATTTCCCTTTCCAGTTCTTCTCTTTCTGTTGGGGAGAGCCAGTTCTTTTTCTTTGTTCCTTACTTGGTCTGCCAGCCTCTGCTCTGTTTGGGGGGTGTTATTCCTCTCATTCCAGTTGTTGACCAATCTTCTTCTATATCCTCTCTCCGTCAGGAGCTTCTGATGTAGCATCTCCATATTTCCTTATTTTCTTCTCTTGTCCATTTCTTCCTTTTCGCCTCTGTAGCTCCAATCTCAGGCTGTTGATTACTGTTGTTGTGGTGATCAGTTGCTGGATGACGACCTCCAAGTACCTGACCGTCTTCCCCTTCAATTGGGTTGAATACCTGGTTGCCGGACGAAGCTCCTCTGTTGCCAGAGGTTCCATTTACGTCGTTGTCGTTTATTCCTTCATTTCTTTCCATCATTGCTGAGTTTTGCTATTTAACCCATAGCTGGACCCTACCCCATCAGGGATAGGTACTCATTTACAGCTGAGTAGACTGAGGAAATTATGGTAAAGATCCTTTCCCAAGGAATCAACGCCGAGGAGAGCGGTCACCCATCCAACGACTGACCAGCCCCAATGTTGCATAACTTGACTTAAGTCTATTGACGACCTAACCCACTCCTCCACGGCGCCACTTTATTTTATTATTATTATTATTATTATTATTATTATTATTATTATTATTATCGAATAGTGGATTTCCTTTTAGTGCCAAATATCACGGTACTTACATTATGAAGTTTTGTGCTGCCGCTGCTTTTAGTTCTGGACAATGACCAACACCTGAAGAAGGATTTGCACGAGAACCTCATTGAGGGACAAAGCCTGGAAAGGGAAAAGGCGTTATTGTAATCGTTCCTGTTTCCGATGCTATTGTTGATGTTGGTGTTGTTCAAATTTTTCGTTTCACTTTGCAAATTCCCCAAGAACAAAATCACGACAGTTACTTGAAGTTCACAAGCAATGAAACTTTCATTATATATTAATCACCTTCACACTTGCCTCCAGATTCAATATTGTGATTCCGTCACTTTCATCTCGTCGATGATCACTGTTGCAGAATAATCATTTAGGGAAAATAATGTTTCACAAAATCGCTAAAACCTTTTGTAATGTTAAGGCCTTCTAAGGTTTTGAACCTTTATTTAACACACTATGCCATGTAACGTCAACAAGAGCAGAAGCGTCACCACAAAATACATGTGATAAAGCTTAGTTTTTCCCTCCCTCAATGTACCACGATTCTAAACAAGACAATTTCTTCCTTCCAGGAATGCACAAAACGCGTAACTCGAACATTATCCCTCTGTGCCACACTAAACCCTCCCTAGTTGTAACTACAACCGATAAACTTCGAAACTAAAGTGCTTAAGCCTGCTTCTGCTTAATAAGGCTAACAGCAAAGACACGGTTCCAAGACTTGAAACAAGGACCCAAAAATTATTACTTAACAAATACCAGTTCCCTTCATTTCCATCTGCCCGGTTCAGGTCGAAATTATCGTGCGATTCTCGTGAAATATCAAAATTTGTTTCGCTCTTATTAGGATAGATAAATAGAGCTTGGATCGAATAATGTTCATCGAAGTCAGCCTTTCCTTCAGGGAAAAACAAGCAAGAGGAATGAACACTTTTACTTCTACAAATTTGTTTTTATTCCAAATAATACTTTACACTGTAACATAATACGGAGAAATGTATTCTCTCTCTCTCTCTCTCTCTCTCTCTCTCTCTCTCTCTCTCTCTCTCCTCCTCATCATCATATATCCCCAGGACAGTGAAATATTCGTAACTTTTGGTGTATTGATATGCACTGAAAACTTCAGCTGAGAATCTAAAATGAAAATATAAAAAAAAATACACGTAATAAAGGATGAAAAATGTATTTCAAGAACAGTTTACAATAAAGACCAGAAAAAAATGCGTTCATCTGCAATCTAATTTCTGAAGAGGCATTAATATCAACAGTTAATGTTGCCGGGTCATACAACTGCATAATCTGAATTTCCCAAAAATGAAGGATTAATGAGGTATGTCGTGAAATTTTCAAGAATGATCTTAGGCGTGTGCCATATGGAACACACACACACACACACACACAAGTACACATAGTATGTGTGTGCGTGTCTGTGTGTGTGTGTCATCGTTGCAGAATGTGTTGGGGTGAAATATTAAATTCTCATTATGATCAAGTACCCTCAACTTAAATATATAAATGGGATTTATTACAATGGTAAATCACTTCACAAAGAAAAGGCTAAGATCAAAATATATCCTTGTGATTCTTCAGACTTTCTTTAGAACGCTCCGAAGGCTAAATTTCTCTCAGTTTTTTACCATTTTGCCGATTACTTTTTTTTTTTGTTGGGGGGGGGGGGGGGGGGGGGTTAGCTGTTGTTTGAGGAGACTAAAATTCTCAGAAGCAAAAAGCGAGACAAATGGGTACTATGGCTGAGGATGGAGCAGCTCACTCGCGATGTCTGTCGCCGTTTTACTGGCGATAATTTTCCGAAAACTTCCCACCAGGATTTATGGACATGACATACCTTCAGAAAAGAAATGGTATTTGTAGAGCTACTCTTTATAGGCGGACATTTCTTATTGAAAAGGTAATCTTTGTGTAATTAGATTTTAACTGGCATAAGTTCTAAGCCTCTTTTATTACTGGTTTCAGCTCTGGAGCGTTAGAAAACTTATAACGGAAAAGGTCAAAATAAAGTTAAATCTAAATTAAGATCCAAATTACTGTCATTATGATCGGCGTCATAAAATATGTCGTTTGATCATTCCTGTAGAGGATTTCCATTTTTAGATCGAATTTAATTTGATTATCTATTTCAAAAGATTAGAAACAGCCTCCCCAGGAAAGTGGTGTTACCTATCAGTACACAAAGACGAATATGCACTGTAGTTGCATGCATGCCGTCATATGTCTCTGTGTAACACTAACATCAAGTACGAAGAATGATCCAGATTATACCATGGCAAAAGAGAAATTAAATTTTGATATGTTGATACAATCCATTGTTCAGGTTATCAATGAAAATGTATAATGACGGGTTATATTTTAGAAATATGGAAAGAGAACGTAAAAGAATGTCGAGAATATTCCTGTTCCCTCTTGGTAAAAACCTAAGATTTGTGTAATTACTCTAATACCCTTCTATCCTGTCTGTTTTGACATAAGTAAAGAAAATTGCAGTGGAAGTTTAAACCACGAGACTAATTTTCAATCCTGCTGCAGTTATGATTGTGCCAGTCACCTTAGTTTGGACTTTCACAGAAGTCACTCCTCAGTAAAAGAAATCATTAACAAGGAAAATATTTACGAAATAGATTTTCGTGTAAATAATTTACTGCAAAATAAGAAATTTCTGATACAAACAAGAGAGCCCAAGACACTCATCTTGACCATTCCCAGTTCCTCTCATTTAAGAAAGGAACTCAATTGTTTTCTAATGCGGATCTGGAAAAGACCTTTCAGACCCACGATAAATATTTTCCATAGTTATGGCCCAGAGCAAAGTAACTGTTAACTGCCGAAGGCTTTTTATGTCAATAGAACCTTCTCTCTCTTGAGTTTCTTTAGTCTTATGGCTCATGTTCTAGGACGATGTCAGGACTAATTTTTCATATTTGTTAAGTACTGTAATTATTAAGTATTATCATTCCTCTATGTATAAGATTTTGTATACAATGAAAAGCAGTGTGAAATCATATGTACGTATATCTGTTTAAGTGTAACGCTGAAACCCTACGGGTGATGCTCTTGTCCCCATGTAAGTTTGTAGAATGAGGCTACCTTAGTTATTCTGGAATATACATCACATCAATACGGTCATAGGATTTGCTGTCTTGTCTCCCCACATCACCATCATTTTCGACGGCACGGGAATGATGATTCGTACCCTAAATGAGATTTATTAATTAAAAAGTCGCGGTTGTTTCGCAGTTGTTGATTTAGTCAATGCTCTAAAAACAAGTCAAATTCAAATGATTCTCTCCCCTTTTCCTTTTCGCAGCAAACTTCTTCATAATCCGCGGGGTGGAAAGTTACAAGTCAAGAGTCAACTAAGATTTTATATATAACATCAACTTCAAACCATGCAGCTCCTTAATGTGAGGGTTTCTCCCTTCTACGGTGCTCGGCTATCAATCCGGTGGTCCGAAGTTCGATTCTCTGTTCTGCTAACACGGAATCAGAGGAATTTATTTCTGGTGATAGAAATTCATTTCTCGATGTAATGGTTCGGATCCTACAATAAGCTGTAGGTCCCGTTGCTAAGTGACCAAATGGTTCCTAGCCACGTAAAAATAGCTAATGCTTCGGGCCAGCTCTAGGAGGGCTTCTTATCAGCTCAGTGGTCTGGTAAAATTAAGATATTCTTAACTTTTCCCCTCTACGGTTCCTGATTGTGGAATCTCTACCATCTTCTTTGCTTTCCTAATAGACTGTCTTGCCTCTTTTCAAGACGGAATGTGTATACACACACACACACACACACACACACACACACACACATATATATATATATATATATATATATATATATATATATATATATATATAATATATATATATATATATATATAATATATATCTTAAAAGGGTGCAGTAGTGAATTGTTAATCTCAGTTCTTTCCGGTTAGAAACAGGTCAGTTAGAGACAAGCGCTGAATTCCTCGAAGAATGCTGAAATGAAAAACAGCCAGGAAAGATAACCAATGCAATTTGAGGTTGGTGGCGCCTCGGAAATTCACATGCCTTGGACATGGAGCACCCGGGTTTGCTTTGTGGGTGCCACGCAGGGCGTGTCTGCATGTGTGTTCATAGCAAACGATATATGGCTTTGGTGATGAGAAATAAGGATAAGAGAGGGCACTCATTGATTACTTGTGAAAGGGTGCGGAACACACCTGGAAGAGGTGTTGAGAGGTATTGAGAAGTGTTGCAGACCTATCGAATAAGGTAATGTAAAAAGTACTTTGGAAAAGTTAACTTTTGAAGTGATAAGAAATATGTGGGAAAAAGAGAAGTGTTGTGCGGTACACATTCTTTTTGATTAACTTTCCTGGGTAAAGTGGTATAATATTTGTGGTCTCTTTATTTCAGATGGATTCAGATTCACCATATAGAAAAATGGATTCCTTAATACTTTACTGACAATTAAAATGGTGTGGTTAGTCGGACATAGTGAGATTACACGGTGTACTTACTTAAACCTAATTTGGAGAAGAAAACGATAGTTTAACAGTTTTTTGGGGGTCACAGTTAATTCATTTTATTCCATTTTATTGATTCATTTTGTTCCATTTTTATGTCAGCCAATTTGGGAAATAAAAAGTATATTTTTGTATGTACGGATATTTATTTCAGCATAGTTTGCATTTCAGCTAACACCTAGAGAGATTCTGCCACACGACGTGGGTAAGTAGTTGCCTGTTAGCAGTTTGTTTAATTTTGTTTAAACGAGTGTAATTTGGTACTAAAAACTCGTTTAAGAGATTGGTGGTAGCAGTAGAAGGTTCATGTAGGGCTGTAGGTAGCGCTTCCGAAGAGACTATATATGGATTAGGCATATTTTTGGGAGGGCGTTTGTAATTATGTATTGGGCAACTTCCATTATTACTGACTTAAGGCGTAGATACTTGGGTGCGGCTGTGTGCAGGCAGTCTTTCTAGCAGTGTTTAGTGTGAAGACGTGTTTCTGTGTTCAAAGGGGAGGGTAAAGTGTATTTATGGCATATTAAAGGGTATTTGTGGTGTAACGGGAATGAATTACGCGCGGTTGCAATGTGTAGACAGGTACAGTCTCCGGTCCTATGAAGACGTGAATGTATAATTTTATAATTCCTTCCTTTCTTTTTTTTCCTATTTATATTGGTGTTAATTTACTCAAAAGTGTGTTTTATTTTGATGTCCCTCGAGATTCGGTGGACATTAGTGGTTTTGTGGCAAAAAAATATGGGGGAAAAGTGCTATTGTGGGTTACGTTCTTGTGCGAGAGAGAGAGAGAGTGGCAGCCGTGTGAACGGATGCTGAGTTAAGCGGTTTTCTCTCGTACTTTTTTTTTCCTTCTTCCTGTTTTTTTTTGTTTCCGGAGCAACCTTGTATTTACAGCTGATAACTTTGAACCTGAGCAGTGACGAATTTATATGGCGGTTGGTTGGGCGCAGTGCATGTTTATTTTATCTTTTATTAGTGGATGATTATTATTAATTTTCTGAGTTGGGGTTTGTGTGTGCATAAATATATTAATGTTACTGAGGTCGGGGAAGATCCTGAATTATAAAGGTTTTCATAAAGAAAGCAAAATGGCTGACGCAAGTGGTAACCAGACTCTGGTTCACCGGATTACAAATGTAAATGTGGGTGTCAGTCCATTCCGTGGGATTGTAGACAGTGCAACTTTTATTGAGGGGGTGAATAACTATTTAAACGCCAACGGGATTACAGATAATATAGAGGCGTTCATGGAGGTGAAAGCCTTGTTAGATTTCAATAAAGGTGATCTTTCCTACCGGTGTAGGAGATTTCAGTATGCAAGGTGTCGATCATGGACCGATTTACAGGCATTTTTAACAGCGACATATGGCTCAAAGGAACAAGGTGATATGGTGAGAGATTTAAGAGGGCTGTTCAAAATCCAGAAAGGCACAACAAGCCTTATTGAGCACAGCTCAAAGCTTTTTGACGCAGTGGGAGAATGGATACAGAAATTGAAAAATTCTAAATGGGTTAATGGGGATAAAGTCTCGCTCGACAATTTACATGAGCTGATTCATTTTGCAAAGCTATTACAGGACGTACCAGACAAAATAGTAGACAGTTTTGATGAAAAGATTGGACCTATATCAGACGAAGAATTAATTTATGCCCAAATTCAGAAACATATGTCCAAATGTCCCACTGTGGATAGTACATTTTTTAACGGGACTGGTCCGAGAAATACGGTGCAGAGAGACACAATTTCCTAATCCCCGTTTGTGTGCAAAAGTAGAACATAATAGAAGATCGATCAATCAAAGGCAACAGCAGTTGCGTTGCTACAATTGTAATAAACCAGGGCACACAAAGAAAGTAAGTAGAGTCAAATATTGTGGAATGTGTAAGAGTGCGGATCACTATTGGCAAGCTTGTCCGTCTCAAATACGGAAAGATGCGAGACCTACACCTCAAAGGTCTGGGAGTTATAATACGAGAACTTCCCAGGCAGGTCACTTAAGAGGGCAAAGGGATCGGCGAAATTTTTGGAGAGCCGATCAACAAAAAGGGTACAGATGATTTGTATGAGCCATTGTGGTCTCGTGGGGGACGTCCCAGAGACCAGGCCTATAGTATATGGAAAAGTGGAGGATGTTGATATTCCGGTCTTTATTGACACCGGCGCTAGTATAAATTTAATGGATCAAAATTTGTATCAATCCATGTTCTCCCATTAGCCTTTGAAACCCTCAACGGAGACGGTGTGTGATGTGGAAGCCCATAGATTAAACACACTGGGTTGTGTTAGAATACGGTTTACTCTCGGTGATACAGTGTTAATAGAACCATTTTTGGTTATAAAAGGTGTTGCGCTGGGCAACAGACTTTTGCTGGGCCATCCGGCATGTAGAAGACACAAGATTTCGGTCCATGCGGGTGTTAGATTGGAATACCTGGTGTTTTTATACCCTTTATGAGGACGCAAGTGAAACTGAGAGATCCTGCCACAGAATGTGGGTTAGGTAGTTGTTTCATTTTGTTTAAACGAGTGTCATTTGGTCCTAAAAACTCGTTTAAGAAATATATATA
>NC_087211.1:62566856-62571856 GCF_015104395.2 Macrobrachium nipponense
CCTTTCTCAGAATATTTCTTAAAGGAAATAAAGACACCACTCCTTAACCTTCGTTCCCTTTTTGTTTTCATATTTTGCCTTTTGTTTGGAGGTGGACTAAAATTGCCGGAATTTTTTCCATGGGAATCTAAGGAAAAGTTGCTATCACACTTGGCGTTCTTTGTCTTTCGCTTCGCGGAGCTCTTTTACTATACTCTTTATGTGTTTTATTGTCTTCCTGCTCTCATTACCAATGAACTTGCATCGTACCTAAGGCAGCCACAAAGTAATGCTCTTCCATTGAGAAGAATTATTACCTTGTTCTTTTTAGTTTCCACAATCGATGACCCGAAGCTTCTCTCAAGAACTTATCTAAGGTTGCTTGAGGTCGGACAGTTAACAGAAAAGACAACTTGTGAGATTCACGGCTGTTACAAAGATGCAAAAGATTAATTGGTCTCACAAAGTCATACGGGAACCGGATTCCGTTAATCATTACCAGCGGAGGCATAGTGTTCTTTTCATAGAGTTTGTAGAGGTGTTGAATCGTGCTTATTTCTCTCTCTCTCTCTTCTATTCTCTCTCTCTTCTCCTCTCTCTCCTCTCTCAAACATGTCAAGATAGTATAAACTTTAATTAAAATCAAATTTCTGTATTAGATAAGGAAGATGAAATAAAATCGTGAATCTGCTCTCTCTCTCTCTCTCTCTCTCTCTCTCTCTCTCTCTCTCTCTCCAAAATAGCTTTTCACCAAATATACCGTATGACAGGAATGCAGTGTTGACTAGGAAGTTGAGTAAAATTCCAAACTTTTTCATCTGCAATTTATAAACGAACCAAGTATTATAAAAACACAGGTATAAATCTCTTTACGCCATTTAGATATGAAAAGACCTATTCTGTCACTTTTTTCTAAAATAGATTAATATTTAGAGATATACATTTATCTCCTCCTGATGCAAAGCAAACGCATATATAGCAAAGCTCCTTACCTTGCATTTGATTCACAGATTAAAATTCAGTCAGCTTCATATTAACTATTTGAAGGTTCATGAAATATTTGACAGTTATGATATTCATGAAAGTTTAGAAATAAGTTTGCAAGATTTATTAGATATCAGATTAATTCATAGCTCAATAAATGATGGAATATCGTTGCTCCTAAATCGAATGGTTTTCTTTTTAACATATGTACAATTTTAACGTAGCTTTTAAATTGACATTTAAACATTATAATTGATATTAATTCAGTGCTGTGATTCGGATATAAAGGTTTTCCGACGGAGGAACAGACATTACCTTCATTCGTGGCGGTTATAATTTTACCTCTCTGAACGAATTTCGAATGACAAGTTTTATTGAAGCTCCCGTATTATTACGCGTATCGCATACAAAAACACTATATATATATATATATATATATATATATAGATATATATATATATATATATATATATATATATATGTGTGTGTGTGTGTGTGTGTGTGTGTGTGTGTGTGTTTATCTCTACCCAGTTAAAAAAAACGGTGTCGCCCCGCCAGGCCTGGCTCGGTGAGATCATGCCCTTCTTGCCCTGAAAGTGGCCCACGTTCAAACAACCAGTACATAGTTAGAATGGTTCGAAGGGAGGAGGAGGGAAATTACGGTAATCACGCAAAGAAATGCAATATTCAATGGAATATATATATGGACAGAGAGAGAGAGAGAGAGAGAGAGAGAGAGAGAGAGTTTTTATTCCTGTTTTGTTATCAATCTGACGGATACTTGACCTTGAAACCTTCTGCTTTAAGAAACTATTATATATTTTTTGGAAAATTATTATTATTAAATCTTATCACATCGTATTGTTTTTAATCGTTACCACATTATCTAAATAAAAATGCCTTAAATATTGTTGGAACTGACTATTCATATTAATATTATTCAGTCAAAATTATCCTATAAGCAGCTGTATTCTCTCTCTCTCTCTCTCTCTCTCTCTCTCTCTCTCTCTCTCTCTCTCTCTCTGTCCTCCGTCTTATATCGCGTGGACTGACTATTTGCATAATGGTAGATGTTTGATATGTTATTTGGAGGTGGCCAAGGATCACAAAACCGTAAATGGCTACTCTACCAACTTGTGCTAGGCTGTATCTATTTTTGCCCTAGATTGACGTGTATTACAAATAATATACGAATCTGGTTACAAAGATGTTACACACCAGGTTTTGTAGCCGTGGGTTGTACAAGTCATCAAAGCATCAATTTTGCAAGGATATTATTTTATTAATTAATCTATGCTATGAACACATTACTCGATATGCTAATCTAGTACTACAGGATTTGTATTTATGGCATAACTTAGTTGAGTTACCAGTATTTGAGTGTTATGGGCCACTTGACTCCGCCCCTCACAACCATCTAGGCTACTTATAGGAATGTGTGCATCGGTGCATTAATATAATAATGGTGGGGCATAAATTATGTAGGTGTTGCAAAACTGTACTATTAACATATTTAGTTTCAAATTATTTAGAGACAGTCCTTAGACCTGCTCTCCGGCTCACGCTTGCTCACTCACTCCGCCTTCATTCGTGGCTTCAGCGGCTTATGTCCAACACACCTTGTAGGTGTTCCCCCTCCAAGCTATTCAAGAAACTCACCATTTTCGATATCTCCTGTTCTTTAGTCTTTTATATAGCCATGTTTTTATTTTTTGTAATGAAAAATTGTAAACATTTGGAAAATAAATGGCGTATGAAATACTGTCATCCGAGAATTGTTTTACCTTCCAAGAAACATCCATCAGAACAATCTCATAATGACTGTAAGACATTGAAATCCCGAACATGAGGAGGTGCTGGAATAGGAGGATATTTATAACAAGGTGGGGGTTAAAGGTGATGGGGGACAGGTGACATTGGGTAACCTTAATTTAAGTCTTGACGGGTTCGCTTATCAACATTTATAAGGTAATGATAGTAATACTTTTACTGATAACAGTTAATATCAATGATTTTATGTCGCCATCACGACTGGCACATAGCGTTATAGGGTTACTGAGATCATCTCTATATCTGGTTAATGTCTGTAATTATCGTTTACGTTATGAATCCTGGTTCTCCCACGAGATAACGTGGCCCACCCACCCATGGACGAGCTGTATAACGCCAGTGGTCTTGACAGTCGTGTTTGCAGCCTTTGTGGAGGTTTATTTGGTAATTACGATGATCTTCACTTAGGTAAGTGTTAGTCGAGGTCATTGTGTTTATCTATAATGTTGTGCACTATAATCTATGTATTGTATATGGCAATGTTTGCAGGGATGGTGGCGGCAAACGAAGGCATGTGTTATCTATAATGTTGTGCACTATAATCTATGTATTATATATGGCAATGTTTGCAGGGATGGTGGCGGCAAACAAAGGCAACTCTATTGAGCATATACCTCAAAGGCTGCAAACACGACTGTTAATAACACTGGCGTCATTCCTCAATGACTTGGTGAAAAGTCAGTGGGGCAGTGCCCTCTGAAGCCACCCAACTGAAGGGAAACGCTGACGAGGTAAACACCTGAATCCCCTTACGTATTTGAGACAGCCACAGACCAGCAACTCGACCGCTCTGCCCTCTCCGTGGGAGAAGGATGACAATCATAATGCAAGGGCTGTTATGTATAAACACTCCCTTAGCATCCAACACCAGGGTATTATGGGAAGAGTCAGATGCCTCTACACATTAACCACAATCAACAATGTTTAATTCTTCCTCCTCTAGTTGTGTTATGTTCTTCCGCTTTGGCGAAAGACTGTTTGTCTTTTCTTACGACTGTTGTTCGTAAGCATTACTGGTTCTTCTTTTCTTCTCTCCTACGTTGTATCTTAGTAAAGTGATTCTTCTTAGAATAAGGGCGATGATTCAAACGGAGAAGTTGATAACTGTAAAACAACTTTATTTCTAAACTCCATCACAAGAGAGATGGTTCGGTCAGGAGACCGCTCCGTTTGATAACTTGAATAGAACTGGCTTCTCAAAGCATCGTGGCGATAGCGAAACACTAGCTATCTCAGCGATTCATATCAAAAGAAAATAAGTAGTCCGAGGCTCGGAAGTTACAAGTTTCCGGTGCAGGTTAACAGGTCAACCGCTTCCCATGGCAAGGTGTTTGTGAGTAGTTAACATTTTAAGGAATGATGATGTTTCCAAACAAACGTAAACCAGGCTACTGCAGGCATTGCACAGCGTGATCTAGATTTGAGGTAGTCACGTAGGACGCTCCTAATTCACCAATGACCCCTCAGGTCATGGATTCTATTTACAGATATGTAATTATCTGTTTCAAATAATGTATTTATTACAGTTGGACTAAATGACCAAAACCTCTATTACGAAGTTTCACGAGCACATCTGGATTCATGCCAAAAAATAAATTGTTTACTCCTTTAATAAAATAGTTGGTTCTGGAATGATCATTTTACCATTAGCATTCGTCACTTTAGTTTCTTTTCCTTGTTAAACTGAACTGGTCATCAGGGCATAAGAAGATGCCACACTTGACATATTCCTTTCACCCTTACTCAAGAGTTGAAGTTCATTTATGCCGGCGAAAGGAGAAGCCTCAAATTTAATGCAATGTTTAGAATTCATTTTGTTTTTATTTCGAAACATATCGTTTCGTAAATTGGTTAACTGAACTGCGGAAATTTTACTCTCTGTAACTGTTAAGGAACGAATTGTAGATCAGCAGTTTGTACTTTTTACCTCATTGCAATTTTGGTACAATTTCGTTTTCAAAAAGATTATATCACTACTCTGAATAAGTAGGCCCTCCTTCCCAAGCTTTATGCTTTTTTCCCCCATTAGACTTCTTGTAGTTACCGATATTTGATTATCGTTCTTACATCGCAATGGTAAATCGAAAAAAAAATGTTGAAAAAAGATGGCAAAGAACAGCATCGAAGAAAAGCCTTGGAGCGGCGGAAATGATTAAATCGTCGAAAGAAAATATCTTATTCCGCATCACATTCTATTGTTATCAAGA
>NC_087211.1:62576773-62589273 GCF_015104395.2 Macrobrachium nipponense
TTTTATATGTCACCACCTTCCCATCCCCCTTTCCTATTGGGGCTGAACTTAGAATTAAAATACATAGCGAGTGTCACTACTATTTCAGCGACCTCGAAAACTATAAATTAGACACTAATATATCTGGTTTTTGGTTATTTTTACTTATTACTCCCTTCCCACCCTTTCTCACCCCATCTCTCTCCCTAGTAGGACTTAACTTGAACTTCAAGGGCATCAGGAGTGTCACTATTCACCTCAACGATCTCATAAACTATGGATTAGTCACTAAAATCTGTCTTCGGTAATTTTTACAATTTCACCTCCTCCCTACGCCCCTCTTTAGCCAAACAATGGTCAGATTTTTTAATGCTGTTTTCAAAAAATTCATACAAACTGACATTTCCGGTCTATATATATATATATATATATATATATATATATATATATATATATATATATATATATATATATCTATATATATATATATATAATATATATATATATATATATATATATATATATATATATATATATATATATATATATATATATATATATATATATAGATATATATATATACACACACACATATATATATATATATATATATATATATATATATATATATATATTATATATATAGATATATATATATATACACACACATATATATATATATATATATATATATATATATATATATATATATATATATATATATATATATGTATGTATATAAAAATGGAAAATGTCTGTTTGTGTGAATGCATATATATTATATATATATATATATATATATAATATATATATATATAATATATATATATATATATATATATATATATATATATATATATATATATATATATATATATATATATATATATATATATATATATATATATATATATATATATATATATATATATATATATATATATATATATATATATATATATATATATATATATATATATATATATATATATATATATATATATATATATATATATATATATATATATATATATATATATATATATATATATATATATATAGGCAAAATCAGCAGGAGGCCTCTCGGCAGAGTCACACTATGTAGATGAAGGTAGGCAGGGACACATTGGATTTTGACATTATGGCATTTATTCCGACGTTTCGCAATACATTATTGCATCCTCGAGGAATTCTACAACGGATGTAAATAAAATAGTTTTTAAAAACTTTTGAAAAAAAATTTAAAATTAAAAACAATAGTTATCTATAAGTCAATCTAAAAGGAGACCATACTTAAAACGCAATAAGTTACGTCAAAACATAAGTTGCATAAATTAAAAAAAAACTAAAAAAAAACTATGAAACTAAACATTAATATATAAGGGATTTAAAAAAAAATGATAGTAATAGAAGAGTGGAGCTAACCTGCCAGAGCAAAGTCAAGAGTAAAACTAAAAGCAGAAACGAAAAGTAAATAATAACAGGCGATAAGGACAACGACAAAGTCAAGATAAAAGAAGCTGAACAGCTCAGGACTGGGTATTTAAAACGAACAAGTGGTTTATTTTCAACGCTCTAAAAATAAATAGGTCTTTAGAGTTGTTGACCTGTCCAATTATAGAGAAATATTTGCATTCTATTTTTGTTTTACATTGTAAAGAATGATTTCTTATATAAGATGCGTTTGGGTTGGACAGGCGACATCCCGTTCTGTGACTAACCGCCTTATGAGAATCGGCTTGTACCCTAAGAAGACGCTTCTTGGATCCCACATAATTTCCCATATCACATCTGGGACAAGTATATTTATATACCACATTAGACGTCATCAAAGGGCAGAGTCGGTCTTTTACTCTGAAAAGGGAGCCAATTGTAAGGGGGTTTTTTGGGAATCAACTTTACATCAAGGGCATTAAAATGTTCATTGATTATTTTTGTAAGGCATGTACGGAAGTTGTCAGATTTTATGTATGGAAAGGATGCGTGGAATTTTTTCTTTGGAACGTTAAAATTATGTGGGATCCGCGAAGCGTCTTCTTAAGGTACGAGCCGATTCTCATAAGGGGGTTAGTCACAGAACGGGATGTCGCCTGTCCAACCCAGATGCATCTAATATAAGAATTCATTCTTTACATTGTAAAACAATAATAGAATACAAAGATTTCGCTATAATTGGACAGGTCAACAACTCTAAAGACCTATTTATTTTAGAGACGTTGAAAATAAAACAACTTGTTCCGGTTTTAAATACCCACTCCTCAGCTGTTCAGTTTTTTTTATCTTGACTTTGTTGTTGTCCTTATCGCCTGTTATTATCTACTTTTCGTTTCTGCTTCTAGTTTACTCTTGACTTTGCTCTGGCAGGTTAGCCACTCTTCCTTTAGTCTATTTATTTAGATTTATTATATTAATTTATTAATATTCCTTATTATTATCAAATTTTATAAAAAAAATAATTCCTTATATATTAATGTTCAATTTCATAGTTTTTTTAGTTTTTTTGATTTATGTAACTTGTGTTTTGACGTAAATATGGTCACCTTTTAGATTGACTTATAGATAACTATTGTTTTTAATTTTATAATTTGTTTTTTTTTAAAGTTTTTAAAAATTATTTTATTTACATCCATTGTGGTAGAATTCCTTGAGGATACAATAATGTATTGCGAAACGTCCGGAATAAATGCCATAAACGTCAAAATCCTGTGTGTTCCTGCCTGCCTTGCATTTATTTGCATAGTATATATATATATATATATATATATATATATATATATATATATATATATATAATATATATATATATATATACATACATATATAAACCGGAAAATGTCTGTTTTGTGTGAATGCTATATATAATATATATAAACATATATATATATATATATATAATATATATATATATATATATATATATATATATATATATATATATATATATATATACATACATATATAAACTGGAAAAGTGTGTTTGTGTTAATGCTATATATATATATATATATATATATATATATATATATATATATATATATATAAATATACACGTATATACATATGTATATATATATTTGTTTGTATGTATTCATAGAAATTTTGTTATTGATTCACACCTCATGTTTTTTATGCTTACAAATAGTAGCCCGGAAGGGGGAAAAACATATAAATACAGGCTTACAGGTTCGAATCTTGTCATAGTAGATATAACTATTATGTGTGTAATTTATTCCCTTGTTATCGCGAATTCATTGTTACCGGATCATTTGTGATGCTAAATATCCGTGGGTTTTTATGTGCGTTGCAACGTGTGTATGTTATCTATCCTTTGAAAGAGATTTCCTCTTATAAATCCCAGGGTACCCAATGGGCTACCTGCTCCTTTCCGCGTAGTAGATTATTCCATCAAAAGCCCCATTTCCTAAACTCATCGGCAAACAAGAAGAAGAAGAAGAAGAAGAAGAGACACTTTAGATTTTATCTTTTTTTTTTCTTACACTGATATCGCATTTCTCAATGAAGTTTTCTTTTTATTTTCTGTTTCCTCTCCCTTCGCTTGTTTATCAGATTATTCGGTGCTATTTTTCTCTATATATATATATATATATATATATATATATATATATATATATATATATATATATATATATATATATATATATTTATTTATTTGCAGTTTGTAAAATGTTGTTTAATTAGTTCTGTGAAATAGGTCTTTTGTAATGTCTACAGTGCACCACGTCAGATGCTGTCGGTAAGCCGAAAAATAATTTCTTCAGACCTCGAATTCATTTGACCAAGGCTCTAATTGATGCTGAAGAAAGATCTTATTTTATTTATTCATTCACCGGTTATATCACTCATGCATCAGGTAAGATAATGATCTATAAAGCTAACTGATCAGGTCTTGGAGCAAAAATTAGGGATCAGTAATCCGAGAATTGGGCAGCTTAATCGAAGGATCCACTTTGGCGTTGAAACGAAATCTTGTCACATTTGCTTTTTTGCCTTTTATCTTCTAACTTTTATTTATGTTCGTTCTCTCTTTTAATGACTTTCCCCGAGGTATTTGTGATAAGTGAGAGCCAAATTTATTACATTCACGATTATTAGCATCATTCAAGTATATATATTACTTGTATAGAAAACAGATCCTTAGTGCTCTTTTAAGCTTCTTTTGAATTCCTGACTGCGAAATGATTCTATTCAAATCAGAAGTGAGATCCATCTAATGCTTCAGATATTCCCATCCTTCACTTCCTCATTCGCAGTTGAAGTAAAAATCCTCGCGGCTAATGCAGATTATGTGTTGGAAAGCTTTTAGCCAATACCAGCCGCTTACATCCGCTGACAGCACCAAAATATTCCCGAGGATCTGCCAATGGCAAACTAGTTTTCGTAAGCGCTTCATAGAGGTTGTAATCTACCCGAAATGACTATCGCCAACGCTTGGCAGCTATGCAGTAATAGTCGCATGCAAATTTCCTCCACGCTGCATAAGGCTCTGGAAATGATACTGGAAATGAAAGCCGCTGGTTCGATGGGCAATGCAATATGACAGTTACCTTTAAGTCGGATCTCCCTTCGTCTGACATCCTCTATTGTGGGCTGAACATGTATGTGTTCCTTGTATCCCTGTCACACATTTTTGTTCCCTTTAACGTAAATTTTTTACTGAAGCTGATAATATAATCAGTGAAAAAATTTATATTTTGCAGACCAAGCATTAAAATTATATCTGTGTATATAATAAATACATGAAGGTACTTACAAACGTCAGGCATAGGAGTGAATTTTTCTTTTTCAATTTCTTACCGAAGAAGAAAGAGAATCCCAACTTCTTTTTTATCCGAACCAGCACGTATAGGGTACCCCCATGGCTCTCCCGTATTTACCCTTACATATGTCCCGATTTGGAGGAACTTTTTACAGGAAAATATTCCCCACACAATGTCTTGTGTCACGCTGTTTGAGGTGGGAACTAGGGAAGCTGACTGTCTCTTCAGCAGCACCACAAAAAACGTTCAAATGGTTATGTAGAAGAGGGAGCTTCGAGAGATACGATGAGAAAATTACTCGAAATTATCATATATATATATATATATATATATATATATATATATATATATATATATATATATATATATATATATATATTGAATTTTATATTTAGATTTTATATTTATAAATATGTATATACATATATAATTTTATGGAGTAAGACAAAGTGTTCACCAAATTTACTTCCTATTGTTGTGAAGCCATGGTACATTTTTTCATCAGTCAATCAATCAGTTCACTTCCTAACGAGGCGTAAATGCGAGCAACGTCTCATTTTCTTTCCTTTTTTGCGCCAAAGTGGATATGAGACGAGCCTTTCACGACAGAAAACAGCTGTCAGAGGCCCCTTTACAAACAGCGACCAACATTAAGGATTAAGCTGTCAAGAAGAATAAGGAAGCGCGATGTGTTGCACTTGTAACCTTCATTGACAGAAAAAAAAAAAAAAAAACTGAAAACCAAATTTTGCCACCGAAATCAGCAACATGGCTCAAACTTTGTCAACGGAATTGCTGATAATGGATGCCAGGAAATACGCTTGTTTCACCCAGTCAAAAGAGAGAAAAAAATATGATACCATGTTTCATGTTGCCCATTAATGCAAGAGTACCGTGCAAACACCACCTCGTAGACCATAAATCCTACGAGAGGTCCTTGTTCCTTATCATGCTCCACCTTCATCCCTAATTCCGTCGATTAATTCGACCAAAAAACAGGTCGTTAGGCGCCTTGTTTGGAAGGATTCGTCTTGAGTCCGAGTAGCTGCGGTTGGGAGAGTTTGTGTCTGGTAATTAGGAAAGGAGATTAACGAGTGTACTTTGGGCTGGCTTATTGGAATTCATTATAATTTATCGGTAACTCTCTCTCTCTCTCTCTCTCTCTCTCTCTCTCTCTCTCTCTCTCTCATTAGAGGCAATCTCTCCTTCGCTCTATCTTTTCAATATTCCATTCATTCCCTCCACCTCTCTCTCTCTCTCTCTCTCTCTCTCTCTCTCTCTCCTACATTAAAACTTCGAGATATCCCTCTTACGAAAAGCATTAAGAGGCTTTGCTTTGCAATGACTTGGTTTGGAAAAAACCCTTCAAGTTCATTACTACTTGGTTAGCAAAGTATGAAAATGTTTATATAACGATTAGTAACTTTTTCAGGATGGCACTGGTCAAAGAAGTATTAATTTCTTTCCTCCTTCCTAAATTAAAGTCATTGTTAGTATTTGATTCACATATAGTTCTTTTGCTCTATTATCTAATATGTATATATATATATATATATATATATATATATTATATATATATATATATATATATATAATATATATATATATATAATATATATTATATATATATATATATATATATATACTATATATATATATATACATATATTATATGTGTCATATTTCTTATTGTGTCCAGTGATTCGCCGGAAAAGTCTAAAGGGAAGGCTTGGCAAATATTCTGATAAAAAAGTCTTAAATAAAGGAATTTCTTGAAGGTAATTATCATAATTAAATCAATATTCAAAACCTGCAACAAATAACTAATTTCATAGTTATAAGAGATATTTGAAAAACAACATGAAAAACAACATTTAAAACAAAAGCAAAGGTAAAGCACCACTAAATAAACGTCATTGAAAAAGAATGTCACTACAAAATTTAAAATCAGACATCGATCACAATACATTAAGAAATATCCTAAGCTCCTACTCAACGTGTTCATAAACTTCCAAGAGTCGTAAAGAAGGCGTCTGAAGTTTTCGAGCGTCGGTGGGCCATTTGCGAGACAGGCAACATATTTTGTGCAGACTTCCTTCCCTGTATCTTTCTTGAATAACGTCCAGGAAACTGGAAGAAATATTAAAGTTTTCAGAATGACGACCAGGCCAATGAAATCTTGAATGTTTTTACATTAATCTTCGTTTAGCTGAAATAGAGCATCTAGGAAGTCTTTTTAGAATATCCTTCTTTATTTGCACGAGGTTCTTATTGCTGACATATTATTATTACTACACCGCAGCTTTCCAGAGGGTTTGTGGGTCTGGCTTTCTGACAAGTAACAAGATTACTATGAGATTCAGGGTCTCTGTAACACGGTTTTTTGGACTTTGCTCCTTGTAAAAGCATCGGATGTAGCTGAAAGTTGGCATATGTATATTTTACAACCACACACATATTTTGTCAGCATTATCAATAACCTAAACCCGATAGTTTTGATTTTTATAGAGTAAAAATGAACTAGCCGACGCCATGGCCAATGATTGCGAGCCAAGAGTCGAAAAACATTCATTACGTAAGCAAGGTAAACAAACACCTTTTGACTAAATGTTGCCCCGCCCATCCACCAGATAGAAATGCCATCGGCTCTGAAACCCAAAGTCTTTATGAATGGCGGAATGATACATAGATGTGGGTGGGGTATCAGTGCTAGCGTAGTAATACTACTATAGCAGTAGTGCCGCAACAGTATAGCAGTAATATACATGAATTAAACGTTTAGACGCAACTGCTGGGATCCTTGAGGATCATTTAGCACTTCTTGCGACTACTCGAGAAATTAGTTTTTATAGCCAGAAGTTAAATTTTCTAATCCAACAATGCCCATGGTAGCCTTCAGTGTTATCCTGAATTATAACGAGGCCAAAGTGGGTGGAGCCTCATGAAGTCACCATTCTGACGATAATTATTGGTGAAGGTTTAAAGCCAATATACGGTACCGGCTATTTTTTTTCAGTAAATAGGTAAATAGCCAATAAATAAAAATTGCTTGACATTGGATCAAGCTTGTCTACTATGTTTTTGGTAATTACCAACTATTCCCTACATCTTGTCAATCTCATTGTGACCTATAACGTAGACTGTAATTTCTTTGGAAACTTATTTTGGGAGTTAGACTAATAATCGAAGTGTTTTTGTATTTATTAACATATTTTGTCGGTTTGTTCATTATGACAATTATCAGTGGGGAGGTTCCAGAGTTCATAAAGGTGTACTGCTTTGCTTGTATTTAAATTTGTATGTCATTGTTGCCAGAGGTTTAGCCTTTGTTACGTATAGCCAATCATCCATGGAGAAAGAGGAAAGAAATGATGTCATAAGTTACGTAACGAGTGCGTTCGAAACCTTTTCTCTGAGTAAGTTGGCCCGTCGTCAAAATCAAAAAAGGTCACTTTTACATTATAAGTACCAAATTTATTCAACCTACGTAGTGCAGAATACATTCAAAATTTATGTGTTGATATAATATGTATTCTGAATAAGCGTTATATTTATGAAAAGCATAGATAAAAAGTTATTGCGAAAAAACCGTGTTACAGAGGCCCTGAATCTCATAGTAGTTAATGACAAAGACTCTATCATCGCCTGCACTTGATTATTTTCTAGATGTCCTACAGCAATTCCACCTCGTTTCACCTGAACTAACCTGTACTTTATTTTACTTGACTTTACCTTATTTTACTTTAAGAGAATTGTCTAAAACGTGTAATTTCTTAAATGGTATCCTGATATAATTTTAGTTATGAAGTGTTAGAATAAATTCGCGTCCAAAGATCTACGAATCTGGACAACTGCATAACTAAGAATTATTTCATAAATTATTTCAAAAACAGTGAACCGACAAATAACGTTAATAAAAGAAGTATTAGAACCTTTCATAAATGAAGGAGCACCGAAATTCCCGGGACTGGCGGAAATAACATGAACATTCCAGCAAAAGTCTTGCATTTTGCAAAGGTGTGATCCCAAAACCGAACATGAACTCGGAGCAAAATGGATTTATGATAATAGACTTATGTTTGGAAATTCAATTTAGCTCCCTGCTTCTCCCTGACACTGCTCTGCAAATCCGTCTCTGTTGTGTAATTCGTCCTAATATCATCACCGAAGACTCATTTTGGAGACTTAGCTCGAATATTTCCGCTGGACAATTTTTGTTTCGTTTTTATTTTCTTGTTTCCTCTTTGAAGGCGAGAATTGTTTGGAGGAGATTCTTCCAAATAAGGAAAGTCCGTTTTATTTCCCTGACGCTCTTTAAAGAGAGGCTATTTCGAGACGGTTTCTGGGAATAAACATTTCGTTTCCTCTTACTTCTTTTTCTCCTTTTCTTCTTCTTCAGAAGAGAGAGACGCTATTTTGGAAACGCTGCTTGCAAAATAAAAGTTTCGTTTTCTTTCCTTAATGTAGAAATACATTGAAATCTAAAAGAATTTTACGGTTATTTTACGGTTTTGTTGCATTTATGAAATGTCAAGAGAAGTGTATTTTGGATGTTGGGTAGTAATTTCACTTCATGATAAACTGGGTACTCAGAACTCCGTTCATCAATCATTTGAGACGGTGTAATCTACGGCATTTCGTTAATGAATGATGTTGCTGATTGCCACACACATATGTATGTATTATACATATACATGCGTACACACACACACACACACACATATATATATATATATACATATATATATATATATATATATATATATATATATATATATATATATATTATTTCACACACACACACACACACACACACACACACACACACATATATATATATATATATATATATATATATATATATATATATATATATATATATATATATATATATATATATATCGTATGAGAAAACCCACCTTTGCGTGTAGGGACATCCCAGATTTCCTTCGACACAAAGGTTAAGGAACATTGTGTTTTTAAATATATCTTTCCCTTTCTTTTTATTATTCTTCACTAATGGTAATAATACTTCAGCATCCAGCTGGAACTAGTCATAAGTCTTAATTTCAATTAACCTATAAGGAAATATCCAAAATACAAGTAACAGAAAAAAACCTAAAAAAAGTAAAAAGTTAAAGATCAATGAGGTCAGTTACTAAGTGAATGTGGTCGACTTCAAAAGCTAAATAAAAAATAAAAAAAATAAAAACAACCGTTTATCGCCTCACCAGGATCTAAAACAGTTCGTCTGGTTGTGTATTCTACACCGGTCTCGTGCTTCCATGCCGGTGTAATGCAATGCATATTTTCAGTGGCATATCCTCCTAATGCAGGCAATAGACTTTTATCATAGTTTAGTATTATTGAGAATATGGGATTTAATTTGTTTTCTTTTGAATAATTAAATGTTTAAAAAAAGAAAGATCATAGCCTCAGCCCTTGTTTGTACTTCAACATTTTCTACTATATGTATTACGTGACATAAAATAATATCACAAACTCATCCCTTTTCTAAACTCTGACATTCTCTGCTTTATGCTGAAAAGTATTTAAAAAAACCCAACGGCAATAATTTCCAGGTATTAGGCTAAACTTTAATATATTACTTAATTATTGCAAAACAATATACTAATTCAAAGGGGTACCAACTGAAGTTACATGACTTTCTAGGGGAGGGGGTGGGGGTGAGTGTGGACGTGTTTTATGAGGCGTGACAAGGGAGGAGGGGAGTGGGGGCAAAAATTACAGCCCCCCCAAAAAAAGAAAAATAAAATAACGTAATTTTTGAAGGGCCCCCATCCAATAAAATTCGAGTTTCAGTCTCCGGCGTCTTCTCGGAATCTCCCACTTTGCCTGTCCAATGGCATCTCGGGTGAAGGGAGGAGGAATGTGAATATTCCATTTCAGGAAAGTTGTTATTAGCCATTTTCTTCTTGACGACTTCTATGTTTCTTCCGTTTATAGTAACAATAACAATGATAAAAATGAGTTCAAAATCATGCCATGTCGATGATTATACGAAATATTGATGTTACTGATATTGCCTTTCTTTGACCCAAGACTAATGCAAGAGCGTTACAACGTTTGAGAAAAGTATTAAACCTTAATCGGCTGCCTAATAATTAGTCCGTTTACTTCATGAAAATAAGATCATTCCTTTCAAGCATTCTTAACGACCTCTTCCAGCGTATGTTAAGATGTGCATGAGGATGTCTGGATTCGAGGAACGTCCTTCCCTCTCTCTCTTACTATCTACGAAACTATCATCTTGTCTATATATATATATATATATATATATATATATATATATATATATATATATATATATATATATATCCGCAATGATAAATGCCACGAGTTTGTTTTGGAGCCTGTTCTGGTATGCGGGTAGATCGTCAGTGTTACATAATAGATCCCTTTCCTGAAATATTAACTCCACATTGGTCCTTTACCATTCTTTAATTTATTCAGTTGAGATTCTTCGCTCGATCTGCGCATTGTTTGTCCGCTTCAATGGCATGCGTTTCAAACGAAGTACAGATTGATTTTATCATCTACGATCGTTGGTCATCTGGCAGAATTTTCCTTTTTTTCTGTCTTTTTTACTTACTTAATTGCCTTAATTCTTTGATACAGAAGAGAATTAAAAAGACAGACAGACAGGGAGACAGGTAGACAAACCGACAGACCATGTATGTGAAGCCTAAAGGTAAAGACAAAGAGAGAGAGAGAGAGAGAGAGAGAGAGAGAGAGAGAGAGAGGAGAGAGAGAGAGAGAGCTCTATACTAGTCAATTGGTATATGAAGGTTGAACCCTCAAGCAAGAGAGTTTGATTTGCGGTGTTCAAAAATACCCAATACACCATTAATATCAGTGTATTGTGGATTATTGCATGAAATGCATAAAAACCTGCCCACGTATGCAGTTATTGGGCAATTTCTATAACAACATTCTTTACTGTGGAATCATTATTGATTCACCAGTTCAATATCCGCCAGCAATTGTGCTCCGGTTATGAATACTGTAGAAGGCCCTATTGATATAACTCTCCCGTTTCATGAACTGTGACGAATTTCGTTAAACTGGTTAGCCCAGATATGCCAATAACCAGTCCTTAAGAACTGAGTCTGCGCATGTGCAGGGAACAGGTGAACGCATACTGATAAATCAGTAAGTCATGCATACGAGGTGGATTAAAAAGAAAAGGAATTTAAACGGAGTAAACGAGGTACTTTTTAAGAACTGACGTGTTTCATTGCAGGTTGCTTCTTGATCAAAGATTCTCATCAGCATTCATCGCATTAGAACTTCCCTTTAATCTTTTCACTTTAAATTATTTAATATTGCAATGACTGCTGTAGTCTTCCGATGATTAAATATTCTGAGTGATCAAAATGCAACTTGTACAAAGTTAAAGTAAGAGATAACTAATATTGAGAACACATAAACACGCAGGAAGGGAACAAGAATCTGATAAACATGAAGATCTCTCTCTCTCTCTCTCTCTCTCTCTCTCTCTCATCTCTCTCTCTCTCTCTACAAACACATACACACACACACACACACACACACACACACCACACACACACACACATATATATATATATATATATATCTATATATATATACTATATATATATATATATAATATATATGTATAATATATATATATATATATATATATATATATATATATATATATATATATATATATATATTCATGAAATATAAAAGTACTCC
>NC_087211.1:62591773-62595877 GCF_015104395.2 Macrobrachium nipponense
AGTGACTTGACACTAAATGTTAAAACTAATATGCAATTGTAGCTCAAAAGGAAATCTCATCTTGGAATGATTCAATTGTCATTGCTGGAAACTGCCAAACCTTGCCGCAGAGAATGAAACCCATTAGGCTTGATTCAAATACGAGAAGGCAAAGACTTGTAAAAACATATTTGACGTAACTTTCAGTGTATTTATAGCATATACCCGAGAGACAATATTTCAGATGAACTTCAACCCTCCACCCTTTCTATTAACGGAGGTAGTATACCTGGAGATATTTCATAAGCTGAAGCTGTTTCTTTCTTTTGATGTATCAAACTTATGAAGAGATGTTTTCTTTCCTGTCCTGTACACAAGGCGGATAAGGTTGTAAAGTATGTGTTATATTATGACTGAGTCTCAAAATGTTAATGTCGTTGTTTGACTCCTCTCACATTGTGAACCATAGTAGATAAGGTTATATCACTATATCAAACAATGTGTAGGTATACATACTCGTATAGCCATAGTATACGGCAAATACCCTCGCTCAGCTCAAGAATTCTGAAACAAGAAAGTCCACAGAAACATAAGAACCTGATATTCTGAGTACGATTTAATACAAAAAATTACTTAGGTATATTACTAACTTTTTGACTTGATACTTCATCTTCCTTCAGATCAAAGCTGGGCGCGTGCAGCCTTTACCCTCTGGTGGCTGTCAGTGTGGTGGGGTGAGGAAGGGGTTAGGCGGCCTAGTGTGGACTTCCGGTCTCTGTACAGCCAAAAGAGACATCGAAAGGGTGGACAGTAGTACATCAGTTTCTTTTCTTGTGGACGCGCACGTCCTCACTGTTGAAATATAGTTAATTTTCCTATTTCCAGCCAACAAACTCAAAAAAACATTTTATATTTACTTCTAATATCGAAGTGTTTTTTTTTTTTTTTTTTTAACTAATCACGCCTAATGTCACTTCTAAAGGGTAATTTACAGCACTCAATTTACGAAATGTATCTTATTCTGATGTTAAAATTATCTCCCATTGAATTGACTAAATTCGATAACTTAACGGCTTCATTCAAAATTATCAGATAGAAACAGTATGCCTAGAATTCGGGTTATAATCTGAGAAGACACTAAAACCTCAGGAAATTACCTAGTCATTAATACAGCATTCCCTGGCTATGAATTACCCAATGCTTAAGGAGCAAGATCCAGTGGTAGCAGAAGGACCACCTTGATACACAATAACATCAACTGCAAAAGCAATAACACAGCCTATAATATCGTACAGAATCCACAAATAGATCATCTTGAAATACAACTTCAAGGGACAGGTTGGTGATGATCCCTGTTGTTCTCCCCAGGATTTGTAGGTGTCTCACACAGGGCACCTTTGACTATTAATAGATCCTTGATGGGAAAAGGATTCCTTGACCTTCCTCAGTCGCTGTTGAGGGGAAGATGGATGGGCTTACTGTTCATCCTCTCTTTTAAGGAATTATTTCTCCCCTAAAGGAACCTTTCTGAGCAAATCCTTTGTAACACGAGAATAAAAAAGTAGAAAGATGATGTGTATGTATGTTTGTATGTGTTTGTGTTAGTGTGTATGTATGTTGAAAATAAAGAAACTTTAAAATTACAAAGGTCTAAGAATGATAAAATAAACTTAAATGAAAGATGAAAACATTTGTCAAAGGATAATGAAATAATAAGTTTGCGAATGTGGATGTAGGAAAGTTGACGGAAAATCACCTAAAGAATTATTTGTAGTGATGCACTTTGGAAACCCAGATTCGTGTCAGATTGCTCTCGGCCTCTTCCAATTTGTTTTACCCTAGTATTTTTCTTTCTTTTTTGCTCTCTCTCTCTTTTACTGTGCTCCCTACTTTTGTTGATGATGCGCGCTTGAATAATCTCCTCATCAGCGTCTTTTTAGGAGGATTCCTCATCATTTATGAAGGGAAACTCATTCTCTTTGTTTACAATGGCTTAAACTAATCAGTATGTCACTGTCATGCAAGTTTGTTTCGTCATCTTTAATTAATCACAATTCCTTAATAACGTATCCTGGAAAAATCACTCGTCATCATTTCATTAAAAAAAAAAAAAAAAGAGGAAGAAGAAGAAGAAGAAGAAGAAGAAGAAGATGAAATTCGAGTTATAATAATTCAATGATCAGTTACAGGATTTATTATGATTATTATTATTATGAAGAGAGAGAGAGAGAGAGAGAGAGAGAGAGAGAGAGAGAGAGAGAGAGAGAGAGAGAGAACCTAAGATCTCTTCCTAAGACCGAATACTCCGTGGGTCTTCCACCTAAGTCCCCCTGATCAAGAATTCGCCGAGACGAAATCCTGACAAAGCAGGTCGGGTCATCTCCAAGGCAAATGGTACGGCTGAGATGAAAGATGCCCGGGATGTGCAGCATCACCGGAGAGACAGATGGTTTCGTGGGGAATAACGGAAGTAATAACGAGGATCAAAAGAATCCGAAAGCAATATAGGAAGAGACGGATAAACGGAGTCTAAAGGGCATAGCTTAGTGAAATTTCGCTGCCACAGATATGCTTTACATATATATATATATATATATATATATATATATATATATATATATATATATATATATATATATACACACAACATATATATGTATATATATATATATATATATATATATATATATATATATATATATATATATGTGTGTGTGTGTGGAGTGGCCGCCGCGCGCGAGGGCGTATATATAATTTCATGACATTTCTTAACGGAGATATTAAAATACGTATATCTATGATATAATGTTAATAATCGTGCGTTCTGTACACGTAAACACGGGTTAAATAACCTCATAGCAGTGAAATTAATAAACTGATAAATTAATTATGTTTTATATAGTAGGAGGTACAGTGAATCATTATCCATTGGATGGAGTGATTTATGTACTGCTGAGAAAGATCAAGGGAATATTGCTTTCTATCTATATCTCGTTTGGATTGTATTATGCATGGTAAGTGTTCATCGTACTTCAGTATCTGTCTCCACCAGTTTCCTTTAAAATCATTCAAACAGATGATCTGTTGAAGAAAAGCTCCCTTGTTTAGGTCGTTAAATAGAGAAATAAAATACATTATTATTCTTCATGTCCTTCGTGAACGGAAGTGATGTTCATGATAATGTAAAATGTGTTGGAGATGAGGATGAATATGAGAATCAGTGTAACGATCCATGTATATAAAACAAAAAAATTCCTCAAATTATAGCGTCATTCATTTCAATGAAATATTAAATTTGAATGACTACTTCCATTCATTGCTAATAGTTAACACGCATATATTAACTTTAGGAAACCATATCTGAAAAATATATTCAAATTCATCGGAAATAAACAAACTATTCACTTTCAGGGACCAAAGATATAAAAGCTAATGATATCATTATGAAATCTCGTTTATAAAATTTATTAAAATGGTGACAGTTTCATGGAAGCTATGAACCGGTTCATGAATACTGATCTCATAATCGCTTGACCTCTTTGTTGTTATGGTCTTTGCCTGGCTTTTTTCACTTTAATTTCATTGTTATGCTCTTAATATTTACGGGTATTAACGAGCAAAGCTAAATTTTCATCTCTCTCTCTCTCTCTCTCTCTCTCTCTCTCTCTCTCTCTCTCTCTCTATTTCGACACACATACACACACTCACACACAGACAACGGTTTGAATCCTCAAGCCTGGCGCAGAAGCACTTATCAGTAATATTTTCCCATGTGTGTAGGTTATTCCCAAGGTATAATGAATTTCATATGTATTTGTGTCATATACATACACACGCACACAAACACAAACACGTATATATATATATATATATATATATATATATATATATATATATATATATATATTATATATATACACATTCAGAAATAATCCCAGAAAGAGAAAGAGAGACCCCACAAATAAATTTAGTCACGAAATATGTCGCTATAATGTCAGCACTTCCTAAGCCAATACGGCTGGAGTGCAAGAGGGCCTCATGATACGAGCATCAATGAAGCAGCCCATTGTTAATGAGGGTGAATAATATACCCTGTGGTCAAAGGAGAGCTGTGAATGATCAAGC
>NC_087211.1:62596377-62616377 GCF_015104395.2 Macrobrachium nipponense
AAAATTGATGTGAACGAAACGAAGTGATAAAAAACGTTACACCACAACCACTGATATACATTACCATATAGATAAGAGACACCTATCACTAGCAGTATCGAATAAAAATAGTCCTTGCATTATTAATTCAATATCAAGTTGAAGGTTGTTGAACTATTCCATTTGTTAAATTTTACAGAAAACATTGGAAACTCACAAAATGCAATCAAATAAAAAAAAAAATGATAACCTAACAGTGAGAACCATGCAACCTCACTATTGCTTTTGATGTTTTGTGCACGGGAATCTAATGTCAATGTGTCATTTATCGGTCTAATAAACATCCCTCGCTGACCGAGAGACAATTATTGCACTGCATTCGGTGCAAGTTCCTGTTGATGAGATATCAAGAAGCTTAATATACCGGAGAAAATCATACATAGATGAATCAAATTGTTTAGATAACGGCAAAGTTTAGAACATGGGCCTAGAGGTGGAACACCTTGAAGCACCACAAGAGAGCAAGACAATACAGTAGTGTAAATGTAACTGAACTAAATTCATTTGAGAATTTTAATTTCTAGTGCCTCGTCACGATATTGCTGAAGCAGGAAATCATGATTCATGACTACCTCTTCGCCTATGACTGCGGTCTGATGAATACTTTAGATGGAGAGGAACAGATTTTAAAAATACACTTGAAATCTTTGATAGGTGTCTAATGAATAAGTCTAAAGAATAAGCAAACTTATCACTGATGGATGAGAGATTCAGTTAGGCTTACTCTTTCTGTTTTGTTTTTTTATTGGCGGCTGGTGAATACCACGAATAGGGAGGGAAACAGTTTCAATTACGCATGCATTTTTTCTTCAAAACCTAAATAATACATTTCATAGGGAGATGCTTTATTAACATCGGCCTAATCCTTCCATTACTCCTATATGCCACCACCGCTCTCTTCCACATCTCAGGCGACTCGATCAAGACCACCTAGATAGAAGGCCTGTTCAATGTGACATGATATGATGACGTCGACCCTGGTGGTCCGACTCTCCGAGGCGAGTGACTGGCGACTCACTCCCGACTCTCGATCTTCCTTCCCTTACATCACTTGGACACGAGGTGTTTTCGTGGTTCCATAGTTTTATTTATGAACTGGAACATAAAACTTATGTGGCATGATGAGGTAGCGAGCCATGGATACATCTAGTGTCCTTTATTGGACGAACTTACTGTGGTAAGCAAATAAACTCGGCAATAAGTTCATTGCAACAGGTATTACCTATTTGACTTTTCTCTCTGGATGACTTTCGACTGCAGTATAAATACAGTCTGCATTCTAGGTAGAAATTGTGAGCAATAAGGTCAGGTGCAATATAAAGAAAGACTGGTTTAGCCTACATTGAATTTTAGTAGGAATTCATGTCAACCAATGCTTAACAGAGTCGAATAGGTATAGGCTAGCCTAAGTCAAAGAACTCCTAGTGTAGCCTATATCAAACAACACATCGTGTAATCCTATGCCAACCAATACCCAGTGTGCCCCATGTCCAACAACACCCAGTGTACCCTGTGTCAAACAACTCCCAGTTCAGGACTTGTAAGCTTTGGAAAAAACAATTTAAATGTCATAATAGGCAAGACTAATAATGGTAGCAGTAGTCAGGTAAGGACAGAAGCATATGAAAAGTTACCAACAAGCAAAGAAAGGGCAAACACATCAAACAAGTAACTTAAGAAGGGTAAACTTACGTACTGTAAATGCATAGAAACCCCAGAAGAAATTTAAAGCATGCTGTAGCCTATAATATGTGGTAAAGAGCATTATTGCAATGATTGGGGCAAGGGCCCTGTGTTAGGTAAGAAGGTTGCAAGCATGATACCTTTGTGATAGAACCTTCAGACAGAGTACTCAAGAGTTACATTAGCACAGACATATAAGTTATAGGTTCATCACAACTTAAGTATACAATATAGTGGTGGGGAAGTAGGCAAGTTTCCATTGACAATAGTCAAATGCATGGGACAAACCTTTTAGGCCTAGATGGGTTAAGGTGAAAAAAAGTAGACTGGCATAGTATTCTAAGAGTTACAGGTTCAAAACAGGAGCCTGCATTAGAAATTTCACCAACCTAACCTAACCTAACCTCATTGCATTACTAGGTTTCAGTGCTCATATATACATGTAAAATTATTAGAAGACCATCTTCCTTCTTCTACAGGTAAAACTTCAGTACAGATTAATGAAATATCATACTTATGCCACAATGCCCTACCTACAGTTAATCCTAACTGTACAGCACATGCATTTTTCATGCCACTGAAGTACGTCACTTAGGAGATCTCAAGAATCCTACAGAGGTTCGTGATGCAAATATCATTGAGCAGATGTTCAGTAACTCCAGAGAGCTGATACTGCTAAATGTATTTCTTACACTGCAATATATATTGCATTGCTGTTATAAAACTAGTTATTTCATTTTTGGCAATAGTTTTAGCTCTAGTTAATGACTGAATAAATTTGATTATTCATCAGAGCTGGTATATTGTGTTTTTGTTATACCTATAGTTGTTCTCCTCAAAGTTACTGTACCATCAGGAGAGTGTTTTTCAAACAGGTCTTCCCAGCATCATAACAAAAGGACTCAAATCATTACTGCCCAGTGACAAAATAGTGATAATAATGGTGGATGAAACTCACTTACTAAATACCATATTTTCATTATAAAGGCAAAATTATTGTTGGTTCAGCCTTTGGCTATAGTGAAACTGCAACAGGTACATTTTACTTTATGTTGAGCAGGTAAAGTCTAAATTCAAGTAAGTTGCACAAATTCCCAATTAAAGCACAAAAGCTGATGTTCTGCTCTGCACACTGAAGAAAGTAATTATAGGCTTAGAAAAAATCATTTATACAGTGTTTTGCATTGTAGCATCTTAATGCTATCGTTGGAAAAGCAATGTCCTATTTTCCCAGCATTCCACAACTGTCTATAGTGTATCCTCACCCATTTCAGACTAACAAATGCCCTTTTTCCAGTATTTTTCAGTACAATTGTTAAAATATATCAAGAATAATTGGCTTGGCCGGAAAGTTATAAATAAAACAATGAAGTTACCTCAGTTCTTCTATGATGTCAATAATTTGGAAAACGAAATTCATTATGAACCATTCAGCCCTTTGAAAAACTTCATGATATAGATGTTTACTCAATGAACATTTATATAAACTATCATTAAAAGCATTATCTCCCTACACCTTTGAGAAATAAAAAATAACCAATGAATATATCGTTCAAGCTTTACTATCTATTGGAAAAAATCACTCCCTTTTTATTCAGGATGCAAATGTCAAAATTTTACATTTGGTCGACAATCATAAATTTAAACGTTTAATTAAATGTCAAAGGGTAAATAATAGATAAGCTGCTCAATAAGTAATGAAGGTTATAGTACAGAAAAACATAGAAAAATTAACAATATGGGTTTCTACTAAGGCTTCATTGAATAATTGTTGTTCAAGAAAGTAGCTATTGTAGCCAAAGAGAAAGTTAGAAAATTTAAATGCCAAATAATGACTGTATGTAAGAGACAATTATTCATTCACATATAGTAGTAGAAATAACCTTTTTTTTTTTGTGATATAAACCTATGCACTGCTGTTTATTCTTTGGTAGACATTGTATTTAACTAAATAAATTGTTTTGGATCAGCATTTTATATTAATCTTATAACTCGTGTTTCGAACAGGCCTTCTATCTCGATGGTCTTGACTCATCCGACTTCTCGCTAAGAACTCCATCTTACACGATGGAGTTCTTAGCTAATGATAACGGTTATTTTAAAATTCCCCGCACCGACATCGGAAGCCTTAAAATGCATGTTTATAAAATATTTTCCGTTCAAAGTTACTATATCTCTCATTCCCCAAAATATTTGCATACACTCGTGTTACACCTTGTATGATTGTTGTAGCTGTCAAAAGCAACTCCATATTAAAGCACAGGTGTTTCTTAAAAAACACACACACACACACGAAATAGACTTAAAAGAGGACGTCACCTTTCATATTTCTTATCTTTTCAGCTACTTAGCATATGCTTACGGAAGTAGGTCTAGCCATACATGTGAAACTAATTTTAATTAATTTCTATTTAGAAGAAATGAATAGCTACAGAAAGATCAACCCAAGAAAGCTTTAATGAAAGTAAGCCTTTCTTAATGTTTTCGTCAGTTTTGACTCCCACAGCTTTCCAACGTGTCCAGATGAAACAGGATGATATGCAAGGAATTCGATAAAAAATAAGACAATTATATTAGTTTGATTTTTTAGGATTGCTGTTTGACTTTGAATAGCTAGGTCTGAGTAAATAGTGTTAAGCAATTATGAAAGGGATAAAAAAAAGGATAACATGGCCAATAAAACAAGAATAACGGAAATAATAAAAAAAGCAGATTGATATATATATTGTCGTTTTAAATGTTCATTCACATTACGTATCCGAGAGAATATACTGCTGAAAATAGTACTTGGCTAAACAGGTGTGAAAATCTGAAGTCCTAATTAATGCCCACTAAATGTGTCGTGCAAATTATTTTATTGATCAAAAGACAAAATTAGTTTAATTAAACAAAGTTATTAAAGAATGTTAATGCCTTAATGTATTATTCATCGGCTGTAGGAGACGAAATGACAGCACCCCAGTGCAGTATGATACGTTGGGTCAAGACTCGAGCGGCAGCAAAACCAACTTCAAAAGGCTTATGTTGTTACGAAGCTAGAGTTGAGAATAAAATTAGAATTCATGGACCCATCGGTGTATATTTTCCTTACTTTGCAAAATAATTATATTTAATACGTTGAATAAATCTACTCAATTCTAATTTCATATATTTCAAGTATAGCACCTTAGAAAGGAAGTGTTATTTATTGATAAGTAAATAATCTGGCACCTGCATATGGCAATATTTCCATAACGAACAATGACTTGAGAAACTACGCCAATTCTTCGTTGGCCGACAGTACATCCGGCCAATTCACGTCTTCTAAAAAAAACATTATTCAAACAAATTAATAGTGTTAAAACGAGATGTTAATAACAATAAAAAAAAAAGTTTCTCGCTGTTTTTAATAAAAGTCCACTTTGAAAATGTCGAATAAATGAAAAGGCTAAAGCTATTGTAGACTAAGTAGACGAAGAAGAGGCCAATATAGCTGTTTCATAGTCACGTTCTGACACTCCTTAAAATACTAATGATACAAGATTGTTAAAACTGATTCTAACGAGAACGTTTCCCCTTTCCTGATTTGGATGTTCTCTCTCTCTCACTCTCTCTCTCTCTCTCTCTCTCTCTCTCTCTCTCTCTTCCCTTCCCCTTTGGGATGTTAGAAGAATTTGATCCTAATGCTAAGTAACATCAATTCCAATGGTTTCTGTGTTAAGAAATAATGAGTTTCTATTTTGATAAGGCATTATTGACCTATTAGAATGTCTGTCGTAAACTATCTCTAAAAATGGAAGCAGTAAATTCCTAAAACACTCAGTATATCTTGAGATTATTCCAAAATGGAACGGAAATGTGACTACCAAAGGATCCTTCACTAGAAATAAAAACGAAGCCGAACGAGTTCATCCTTTACATAGGAAAATCTCTCTTAGAAACAGAGTACTCTGGCTTTCTGTAAAGGTACCGAACACGCAATTCAACTCAGTCATTCCCCCTTCACATATAAAGATAATAAAAATCAGAATTACCTGCTGAGGTCAGAAAAAATGTATCCTTTAGGCCGAGGATATTTGCATAATCAGGAAACACGGAGGGAAATGGAGGCGTTTAAGTTTTATAAATGATCTGATCAGGTCTGATGCTTCACATTCATGATTATGATTCAATGTCTGTGGGATAATAAAGTCTGACAAGTACAAAGTCTCAGGAGAATATGCACAGCTCCAGATAGACAGGAAGCTCTGGAGAGCAATGACCAAAGGAGCAGGCAATAAATAAGTGGAGGACATTGACCTTAAGTCACAAGTGGCATGTGGCAACTGACGGGAAGCAAGTTGCAAGATGCGCGCTAAAGGCACTCGATCCCCGCCTTCATATCAGATTTTGACCTGATATTAGACTACCTTTGCTTAATAATATTATTTATTAAGAGATTCTCTAGAACGCACCTTCATGAACAGTCAATTTCACTCCTTTTCTTACAGAAAGTACGTAGCGAGTAGAAATATATAAATAAACAAAATAATTTGCTTTCAATTTGGATTGCCTTCAAGTTGAAAAATCACGATTATGCGTTCGGTTTTTTATCTAAAAATACGAACTTTGATTGCACTACACCTTCAGCAGGTCGCATTGACTCCTACCACTTGTGATTGGCCAGCCTCCCCGGCCCCACCTCCACCTCCACCCCCACCGCCAACACCTCTCCCATCTCCTAATCTTGCCATCCATAAAGGGTCCCATTTCAAGCTTCCCTCTTTTTTCCTAATCAGGTTGTTTGCCTGAAATAGACAGTCACCATGTGAATGTCTGCGGAAACTTAGAAAACGTCTGTAATATAATGCCAGAAGAGGAAGGCAAGAGAGAGAGAGAGAGCAGGATTCATTGCCCATTTAGGTAATTAATTCTAATTCGTTCACCGCTGCAGATTCATTGGTATTTTGAAGCAGAACTTTTTCTTTTTCGCAATTAAAATAAAATTTGCATTTCTGCAAAGCAAAACCAGTCATGCAGTAAAAGTGAAACAGATATCGAGAAAATCTTTCATAAACTGTGGTACATTTCAGTGCACCTTAAAACAACGTAAGGCATTAAAGAGACCTCATTTGGTGCAGTATTAACATTCAATAAAGATCTGTTACCGAAAGAATAATCTTCATGATTAAGGAAGCAAGAGACCTGGGAGTTCCTTGATTGGCCCATTCACTAATAGGGAACTTCATTATAAAGGAAAAAAAATCCTGCTAAGATGAAAAATTCTAATTTTGATTTTAGCCTGATCCGAAATTCCGGTCCCTTCATTAGCTTACAACTACGGTAAGGTAGTAAATGAATTGGGTTTCCTTTCCAATTCCCCCACTCCCTTCTCCTGAGGCCAACTGCAACCCCTCCCCTCCCCTCCCCGGTGAATGCACAGCTCTTGCCTTCTGGAGCCTTCCACAGTCACCATCGGCGATGCCTTCGAAAGCATGGGATGATTAGTAGATGATTGGATTGGAGGGGGCATGATTTGAGAGAGAGAGAGAATCTGCTTCAACTGTTATTTGTTAAACAGTCGTTGAAGTAATCATGCGTGAATGTTAATGTATTGAGTAAAATATATGGGAGAATTATTATTATTGTTTATTATTATTATTTATTATTATTATTATTATTATTATTATTATTATCTTATTATTATTATTATTATTATTATTATTATTATTATTATTTATTATTATTATTCATTATTATTGTTATTAATTATTCATTAGCAAACTTCCATAGAAGCTAGAGAGGAAGAGTGAAGTTCAAATACAAAATACCGTTGCTCACAGCTTGAGTCGTTTTTAACTAAGGATTCTCTAGATTTTATGTAAGTTTGATCAAATAATAATAATAATAACTAATAATAATCAATAATAATAATAATGAAGTAGATCTAGGGAGGGTACTTATCCGCTGCGGCCCAGACTATGGCAGTTGTGGTTTTTCTATGCAGTTTTACCTACTGAACAAAAAATTTAGGTAATATTTATTCGGACGACTGTAATTAACCCCCAGGGCCAGTGCTAAAAAACACGGCAGAATACATCGAACGCCCCAATCCCTAGTGGATGTCGTATCCGCAGTTACGTTCCTTGCAGTCCGTGCGGAATGCTTCTGTAGAAATCCCGAAATTTATGTACTTTCCTTTGTTCATGTTTTCACTGTCATCCCCAAGGGGCTGGCCTAAACACTGAGCACATTTAGCACATAGGCTAGGCTAGGCTGGTATTTAGTACTTAGGCTAGTTACTAAGCAGAGAGGCGAGTCTTCCATCTTACCCTACAATGTTCCACTCGGCCAAAAACAACGAGACACGAATATATATATATATATATATATATATATATATATATATATATATACTATATAGATATATATATATATAATATATATATATATATATATATATATATATATATATATATATATATATATATATATATATATATATATAGTGTATCTATATATATATATATATAATATATATATATATATATATATATATTATATATATGTATATATAATATATATATATATATATATATCATATATATATATATATATATATATAATATATATAACACACATATATATATATATGTATATATATATATATATATATATATATATATATATATATACATTTTCACTTAACTACTTACTACATCCTATCACTGCAGTAGAAGGCTTGGCAGGTTAGGCTACAGGATAGCACCTGTGCCATTCTGAGCCTACATTTCCTAAATGCTCTCTGACAAGTCTATACAGATTATGACACGCCATATTTAAAAGCCTTTGATTAGTAATTGATTGTTAAAATCAAACCTAATCAATCTCACTTACTAAAACTGCGTGATATGCAAAAACGTAAAAAATCTTTTGCTTACTACATGCAGATAACGACCGGCTTATGTCAACGTCCTCGTATGGATAAAAAAAATGTAAAATGAAGTTAACGAACCTAATCGCGTTTTAGTGAGAGCCATAATTGTCACGGCCCCTCTTGTAAACTTTGAATGTCGTGGCTTAGTCCGATTTTCTTTACTTCTTTTCGAAAATTACGTTGAACAGCTTTGATTTCTTTTCTTTCAGCTGTGTTCTGGGAGTAAGAAATTTTTACGTGCTAATTTTCAGTTCTCAACTTCTGGTTGGTTTAAGTGGCCATTTGCTCTTTAAGGTTTGTAAATAGTAAGGTATGCAAATCAAAAATAACATTGTCAAAACTGTTCTTTGTTAAAAATTACCTAAGTTCAGACACTAACTCTACATTATGCATTTTTTCTAGAACGACAACAATAGAATTTACTTTTTACATTCTCCTATTTTTTTCCTTTATTTTTGCTATTTTTTCTGCAGGAAAGATGAAAAGTCATACAAATGCTACCAATCTTTCACCGAAAAGAATGCCTACTGAAAGCCGATGATGAAGTAGAAAAAAAATGCTTCATAAAAAAACTGATAACCGAGAATGAAGAGTCTTACATAAGAATAAACTGCAGGGACTCTTCAACTCTGAATCATAAAAATAAAGTCTCTATGACTCGACAACATATTATTAATTATGCTTTAAGAACTTTTAAACCGTCATCCTCATCATCAATATAATTTCTCCCGTCTCCCACAGATCAAACTGAGCCCTAATTCTGCATTTAGGTCTTATGATATGATGAGGCGGCATCATGAGACGTGAGACGCCCTTGGAAAAAAGACAGCTCAATAGCTGCAGTGAAAGCAGCCGATCATGATCTCAGTCACGCAAATGACCCGAAGGATCAAGCTCTCATATCAGGCGTCGCTGCCGCTAGATTGAAAGTCGAGTGGTTAACAGTTTAGCATTTAAGGATTTGTATCATGAATCACCATCAGGGGTGTGGATATTACCATCATATTAGTAAAAAACTTCCAATTAGTATCTTCTCTAGCATTTTTTTCGTTACTTGATTTGTTTCTGTCTTTCAACTATAATGATTTTGTCTACAATGGCGAGCATACATCGTGAACAAGAAGAAGAGGATCTAACGAAAACGCAGGAGGAAAAGGAAGAAAAATGAACGAAAGAAGAACCTAAAAGGTACAAAGCATATCAAATAAGGATTTTAAAAAAATATCTAAATTCTTTACATGACATGGCAACGTTGCTGGCGGCCGAGGCATTACCGCAATAACGGCGAGACGAAGGAAGCTCAGTCAAATGAATAAATAGTATTTCGAAACCTGATCATATTTTCTGACCAACGAAGACTTATCGATGTAAAAAATTGCCAAGGCAATAAAATACAAGACGACTCTCGAGTCTCGATTTGATTTAGTCGCTTACGGAATCCACCAAGGGAAAGAGGTTATATACATTTGTCTTCTATATTTTACAGAATTTTCGTTTGCAAAACAGACAAATGATTTCGGAACCGTCAGCCGAAGAAAATTTGTTTTCAGCCTCTAGTTTTCGGTTGATTTCACATCTGTATCTTAATGTATTGAGTATAATGGATAGGAGTGTATTATTATTATTATTATTGGTAGATCTAGGGTACCTATTCGCGGCGGCCCAGACTATGGGAGTTGCGGTTTTTCTATGCAGTTTTACCTCCTGAACAAGAATTTAAAGTAATATTTATTCGGTCGGCTGTAATTAACCCCGAGGGGCCAGTACTAAACACGGCGAAATACATTGGACGCCCCAGTCCCTAGTGGATGTTGTATTTGCGGTTACGTTTCTTGCAGGGTAATTCTAAAGAATAGTTCCCTACGATCTGCAAGGAACGTAACCGCGGATACGACATCCACTAGGGATTGGGGCGTCCAATGTATTTCTCCGTGTTTACTAATAGCCCCTGGGTGTTAATTACAGTCGTCCGAATAAATATTACTTTAAATTCTTGTTTAGTAAGTAAAATAACATAGGAAAACGTCAATTGCCATAGTCTAGGCCACCACGGATTGCTTCTGTAGAAATACCCACGTTTGTTCTGGCAAACAGGAATTTTTGCGCTAGGCGCGCTCACCTCGGGGTTACAGGGTCTTGGCTGTTCCGTTTGTACGGCGACGTCAAGCGTTTGAGCGTCACCGTGGTCGGGTCGAGGTCGAACTACTTACAAACTATACAGAAAGCAAAAATCACCATACGTAATGACAGCTTTCACATGTAAAAGGTCGTAAGTCTTCAGGCAAGTTTTCCACAGGAACACTTGTAGAAGCTACTGCCATGATGACGAAGAACAAAATAGCCATGCGAGAAAATTTTCCATACTCGTTGTGTAAGAATGGATTATAGAGAAATAGGGAAGTAAAAAGGGTTTACCCTGTACGTATTGCATTCGTCACCTGTTTTAGTTATTTTTTTAGTCCTTGCAAACGCGCGCAGACACAAGACGTTAGTCTGTAGTTAACTGAGTGAGTGAGTGAATGAGCTCCCGCGACTCAGTTTTTTTCGCGAGTTTTGGAATTTCAAAGTAGCGTTCTCTCAAAGTCATTTGATACAATAACTTGTGTCAAAGAATTCTACACACTATTCACCGTAACTCTAGGTAACTACTTTTTATAAAAGCCCATGCGCCCCTTTCCTATAGAATTGCCCCCATTCAGAAATTCATAATTATTGTAAAACGCAGTTTTGAAAATTAACAATCTCCTCTTTTTAATAAGCAACTTCCCCTTGTCCCCATACAGCTTAAATCCAACTATCATAAGTGTCACTAGCCACTTAACTGGAATTGGTCTTTGCCATAAACTTTGAAGATCCTACAAAGGCAAAGAATACCACATCCTCCCCAACCAAACGGACTGAGTTCAGACGTCTGACATTACCAAAAGCAGTTCTCCTCCTGCCAGGAAAAACCGACCAACAAGTGTCCAATGTAAAGGTTTCTTAGCTCGAGCCTTGCCTTATGAATGTTCGCAGAAAGTATTTCACCACCCAACACATACCAGACCAAAAATTAATTTTCAATAAAAAAAGTGTACCAAAAGATATGAAAATTTATATACAATATCCCAGAAAACTAAATAAACCGAATTTCACCTTAAATTTCTCGTCACTCTTTCAACACAGCACACAACCACAAACCAGCCAGCTACAAACTTGAAGCTAAACCGAATCACTTCTTTTCCTGAAACCCTCACCATCTTTTTGGCCAATCACAAACGTCCAAGCCCTTATTTTCAAACAGAGGGAGAGAAGACGGCCTATGATTGGCCCAGGTAGCTAACAAAGGATCTCGGAGTCAATCAGCACTTCCAGGAATCGTTACGTCACAGCAAGTAACACTGCATTTGTTGATGGCGAAAGGAAACAATGAAAATAGCAAAGAGGCAGAAAATAAATGAAATTAAAGCACCAAATGAAAACATGCTTTGTTTTAG
Source organism: Macrobrachium nipponense (assembly GCF_015104395.2). NCBI lineage: Eukaryota > Metazoa > Arthropoda > Malacostraca > Decapoda > Palaemonidae > Macrobrachium > Macrobrachium nipponense. The sequence continues at coordinate 62,608,471 of NC_087211.1, forward strand.
GCATCATCCGAATATGTCATGATCTATGGAAGATTGTCCATTGCCCATTTTTCATTAAGTGTGCACCTGTCCTAATTATTCATTAATAAAGCAATTCGACTTTTAATATTGTACGAAATAATCATGTTCCATAGCGAGCTGTGTAACCGAAAGGAACAGGTACCACGATGTCATTTTTAACCAAAACTAAATGAGCTAGAAATCGTTTAGAAAAAATAGACATTTACAGGGAACATTTTGTTAAAATTCTGATCATGCATGAAAAAGGGGCTTATATGGTTGACAAGAAAACAAAATTGCCACCAACAATATTTGGCAATATTTCTCAATGTTCAGATTTCAAATCCTCCTCTTCTCTATTTTAGAAATTAATCGATTTTAAAACTATACAACATTCCCAAAAATTCGACTTTCAGTACAGTTCCATTGTTTCCTGCTAATCAATCAGCTCTCATAGAGATCATCTGTTAGAAAAACCGAATATGTTTTGGAAAACGTTCTTCAAAGTTTTTTGTTCCTGTCTGGAAGGTTGTTGACAGGAAGATTCGTTCGAGTGCATCTAATTGCCTAGATTCCTCACAATAACTTCAGTGGCCAACTGAACCTAACGTTAATACAATGGTGGGTACGATTTTATTCAACAGAGAAAGAGAGAGAGAGACTAGCAAACATATTTTGAGCTCAGTGGAATTAAGACAAGAGCAACATTTTATGTTTTATTTGTTACATGCCTGAAAATACGGATGAAATTGTATTTTTTACCTATAAACAGTCATGTACATACTCAGGCTTTTATCCAAATACTTACACACAGACACACACACACGCACTCAGTCTTATATCCAACTATTTACACACACTCACATACACGGGCTTATATCTATGTACACACAAACAGAGACAGATGTCGTGATATCGATTAGTCTAACTTTTTCAATTCGAATAGGAGTCACTATTGACGATATAAATAGAGCAATCAAAAGGCTGAAGAACTGAATGGTACCTGGAATTGATCAGATTTGGAGCAAGACTTGATTTCATGAAATATGGGCTGTCAAACGAAGCACTGGGGTACTTTCAGCCACTCAGTGTTTAAAACAGGTAACAGGTGGCGTTGCAGTAGTTGGACTTCAAGATAACGAGATACAGAAAGCAAAGGAGAGGAAGCACAAGGTTTGAAAGGTGGAACATGGAGATAATCCCTCATTTGCACTAAGAAGTAATAATTAGAGAGGTTGAACAGCACGACTGAAGAAAAGAAGTAGGGCGGGAGGTAAATCTAAAAAGTGGGTGAAGCCAGGGTCTGAAAGGACGATGCTAACACCCACGTGAGGAACACTGTCGGCACTATTTCCCTACGGGGGATACTAAGTTACTGGCCAACGCTAGAAAGTCCGCCTAGACGAAGAAAAGGCTGTGAAGAAATTGATCAAAGTGAAACCATTATGGATGACTGAGAGTAAGAATGTAAGGAAGGTGGTGAAGACTGATAGGGGAAAAACAATGTGGGTGCAGACAAGAATGAGTGGGCGTGGATCTAGGAAACCCCTACATTGCACTCATGAGACTAGAAAAGTTAACGCCAGAATCCTCAGCGAGGAGAAGGGAGGCCACTGGGGGCGAATGGCACAGAAAATAAGCGACTGAGACCAGCGACAAGAACCCAGTTTGATTCTCGTCAAAGAATTTGGGTGCAACATATCACAAGAATCATGTTTCTAATGACCTAAGCAGTGAATATGTACATGGTAGTTAGGTTACTGTTTTGGGTTGCAACCAATCACAAAAAACGGAATGTGCTAAAAATTTCAAGTAATATTCTTACAGTTCTGTGCTTACACAAGGAAGAAGGGATCCTTCATTAAACTTTTAAACTCTGGTTTCCAATCATTGGTTAAACTAAACCCTGAATATTTCCTTTTCTTTTCCACCATTCATTCTTATTTATCCTTCGATTATGGACTTTTGCACCACAAATTTACTTCAGTTTTTTGCTTCTTTCCTTCATAATGTTCCTTGCTAACTCGTTTTTCGTGTGCTCTCTTGGATTTGTTGTTTTGTGAGACCTATAAGGAAAGTAACGTCCTCCAAGCGACATGAAAGAGATGCTTACCTTCATTCCTTATTCAGAACGCATCATGTTGGAATGACTTGGGAGCATTTACACACCAATTTCGAATGATAATGCCGACGCAATATTTCCAGTTAAATTCATCTCAGGGAGTTTTGACGGCGGGGTTCGCCGCCCTCAAAGGCTCATGAAATGGTACATAACAAGCATAAGTCTTTTACGACTCTCTTGGCCTTCATTTTGTGACAGTTTACGAAACCATGTTTCCTCGGGCGCTTTGCTTCACGATAAACTGATAGAGAATATTAGCTTATTATAAGATTTACACACACACACACACACATACACACACACACACATATATATATATACATATATATATATATATATATATATATATATATATATATATATATATATATATATATATATGTATGTATGTATGTATATAGTATATATATATATATATATATATATATATATATATATATATATCTATATATATATATATATATATATATATATATATATATATATATATATATATATATATATATATATATGATAGATATATATATATATATATATATATATATATATATATATATATATATATATATATAGGAGAGAGATTTACAGTAACGGAAAGTTTTTACATTGGAATGTTTTGATGGTATCGAAAAAAAAGAGACATGGAAACGAAAACCGATATACAAGGATTTGTATACTGAAATATCTGACATTTATGAGAGATTCCCCAATCGAAAGATTAGTTGAACAGTATTTCTCTTGTTCTACCAGAGACAACGAAAAGTATCGTAATATTACTTTCATAGAGAATAATAATAATAATAATAATAATAATAATAATAATAATAATAATAATAATAATAATAATAATAATAATATGTAATGTTAAAAAAATTCTTTAGAAAAATCGGCCTCCTCAGTGCCTTTACATTATGTTACAGATTTGTCTTCCACTGTTATTTATAATTTGTATTCATTAGGATAGAACAATTTGAAATAATTATGACTGAAAACAACAGTTTTATTCTTTTTAATGAAACTCTGCATTTTTTATGCATCAGTTTTAAACCTTTTTTAATTATAATCTTCATAAATTGACCACATCTTATAACCTGAATTTGATTAAATATAAGATCTCAACTTTATGATATTATTCCGTTGTCCTTCAATGTAGATCTGTTGAGAGAGAGAGCTGACCGCTGCTCCTCCTGTACTTGATGCAATGAAAGCAATTTGATAGGCGGAGTTTGAGTAACTTTGACAAATAAAGCAAAGAAATTCCAGTGCGCACAGAAAGCAGCCTCCAACTCCAGCAGCAACAGTTTGCAGGAAACCGGTCGAGCGAGATTTCAAATAACAGAGGTACATTGACTCAATTACCTCCCGGAAGCTTCGGGCAACGTGTGAAAGCACTTGGGATATATATAACTTGTTTTTTCAATAATTCTCTCTCTCTCTCTCTCTCTCTCTCTCTCTCTCTCTCTCTCTCTCTCTCTCTCTCTCTGTAGCTATTGATTTATATTTGTACCTTAACCGCCCCCCCAACAACCCCTTCAAAAGTTTGCTCTCCTCAGCCGAGCCATCTTAACAGGTCTCGTTTCCCGAAGTAATTTACCAGTTTATGACCATCGAAGGTCTTCGGGTCTTCAGATGAGTCTTTTGTGGTTTTAATGACTTTTTGAACCATTCCGCCAACGTATCCGTTTCATCTTTATCCCTGAGAGAGTATTAATCTCTCTCTCTCTCTCTCTCTCTCTCTCCCCGGAAAACTCAGCTTTAAATGTTTCTATTATCACCTCTAACGTGACGAACTATTTTCTTTCAGACTATTTGTTTTTCCCGCCTAACACGCATCCAGTTTGTTTTGATTCTATAACCAAAACAAAAACACTCTTCGTTTTCATTTACAAGGAGTCTTTGCCATCGTCTCATTTCGGGTAAGAAATATTTGAATAAGAGGAAGATTAATCTTTTCTGACTGTGAGTGATTGCATCTAATGCGCCGAAGCTCTATGTATTTCGTTGCATTAAATGAATGAAACTGTCTGGGAGAACATTGTTACTGAAGATGAATTTTTCATTGCTGACGGAAAACAATTTTGACTATGTTTCTACGGATTTATTTATCAAATTCCTATAGAACATAATGTCTTTTGTGTACTCCTGTCGCACACCACATCAGCAACTAATGCACCATGTACCAATTTGCCATTGTGAAAGACGGACAAGATGGCAGGGAAAAATATAAAATTGCTTCGCACGTAGAGAGAGAGAGAGAGAGAGGGTGGGGCGGGTGGTGGGGTTGTTGTTCAAAAGTATTTCATTCAACACCGGCAAACGATGGAAAATAACGGCCATGTGTTAATATTCTCACCAAATGTCCCTCCAGAGTCATTCCTGGGCAAATGTGTCATTTTAGGACCCACGCAAAGGTCATGATCATTCCCAGTGACCAACAGGACCCATTACGTACCTCCGCTCTCACTGCTAGTTCGAATCAGCCTCTGTTGATGGTCTGCTGCGGTTTTTATTTCTCGTTTTCCAATCTCTCTTTGCGCTTTGGTTTTAGTACTTCACGGTTATTACGGCCGTTACTTTAATTTACTTTAATTACTTAAGTTTTAATTACACTACATAGCTGCTACTGTTTTTGTAGTCGCTATAATCATCATCGTCATCTTGAATATTTAAAAAGGATTACAACAATACCACGATTAGTACCAGCAGGAAGTTGAAACCGATATCTAACTTCAACTTCTTGTCGATAAATTTTCAGCTAATCAAATTGTTCCACTATCCCTCATCACGATGTAGGGATTTATCAATGTTATCATAAGATAAATAAAATTATCATAATCAACTGTACCCATTTTAAAACTATATGTGAAAATGGATAAGAAGAGAAACCAGAGCAGAGGAACGTAATTTCACTACACTCAGCCTTAATTACTATTAAACTAATTAGGCAAAACTTTATATGAAATTTTTACCTAAGTGTTTATAACAAAATCACACTTCGGTAAAAAAAAATACTCAAGTAATATAAACGCTATACGTCATGTATTTCAATTCATAAATTATTATAAGATTTTCCATTGGTAATAATTATTGTTGTATTGCTCATCATGATGATTTTATAAGAAAGAGGATCTCCTGAAGCGAAGCATGTGTCTTTTGAAGAAGAAGTTACTGCAAAAACTGCTCAAGTTTACCTCCAAGTCGCTAATTCTTCAGGTCAATCTCTTCTGACCTGATTTCCACTAGGGCTGAGTTTATAGATAGACAGATGATGGATAGATAGATAGGTAGATTGTTTAGTGTTTATGACTCAGTTGTTTTACAGCTCACGAGTGACCGTTCTGAGATCAATAAGAGAGAAAAAGGCGCGATGGACGAAGGAAAAGAGCCAATAACAGAGGCCATAACAAGTGTTGCTGCTGCTCGCTAAACTTCTGACGAAGATTCCTTCTTAGTAGCCAAGTTTAATTTCAACTTTGGTCGCGTTAAGAACATGACCTTAATTAAAGCAGAACCTCTCTCCACACTGGTCCCCCCCCCCCCCCCCCCCGCCCCCACACCCCACCCTCTCTCTCTCTCTCTCTCTCTCTCTCTCTCTCTCTATCCTCTCCTCCTCATGCGACTGCCAGAATCTCACAGGAAAATAAGTTTTCCGAATGTTCAGCAGCCAAAAGTTCGAGTATCTGTTGTGAAGCAGTTTGGTGCATTCATAAAAGATCGCTGATGTAAGAATGAAATTTTACTGTGCGTTTTTTTCTTTTTTTCCGCCATTTATCTCTCCCCACCTTAATTTCTTCCGCATTCTGTGGAATGTCGCTGTTCCTCCTTCCGTTATCTTAACCGAGAACGTCGGCCCCTCCAGTGATGCCGGGTATCCTGATCGTCATTTATCTCGCAAACCATTTGCCTTGGAGATGACCCGACCTTCGTCAAGATTTCGTGTCGGTGCTTTCTTGCTCGGGGACTTGCGTGCCTGACTCTCCGGAACCATTCGTCTCAAGGAAGGGTCCTATAATTGATAATGATAATATTGATATTGTATAATGATGCAAACAACATGTGTTTTCTAAATATACTTCTGACAAAAGTCTCATGCTTATTTATTGGTGAAAAAAATGTGATCACTATCAGAATCTGAATATTCAGAAGTATATTACTAAATACAAAAAAAATTTTTGAATTGTATTCAAGTATAACTGAATTAAAATGAATTATATTTATGTTTCAAATAAAGTATTTTGGCATTAAACGATAAAAATGTACGAAAGAGTTTATGGCTTTCAGTCTTAATTAGAAGTGTTTGTTCACACTTGGTTCCAAAGATGAACTGAAAATTTGAGAACATAATTTTATAGTGATATTCCCAGACCACTTCTATGCTTCTTCAGATTTTCATTGGATGATCAAACATGGGGCAAATGATTTCTTTTGGTTAGGGGGTGAGCGAGGTGGGGAGGGGGCGTTGGGGTGGGCATGCGTAGCAGGGCCACATGAATCTTATTACATAGTGTAGTGGCCATATTTTTTTTCGTTTTTATGATTTTTATTTTATTGTTTATTCTTCTGAATTTTCCCATACAATGGCTTAATCATCTTTACAAACAAGAATTGCAAATTGGTTGCTAGTGCTATTATGAATAATAATAATAATCATGACAATGATAACAATTTTCTAGTGAAGCTTGCCTTTAATTGATACCACTCATCTGAGTCTCATGATATTCCTGGAATTTGTGTAGAGGGTCTTTACTCGATTACTGAGAAAATGCTTAGTTGTTTAGGCACTCCATAGGACTTCCCGTTTTTAGTCTACTTTGAATTTCAGCTTGAAACGTAATGAAGTCTGAATTGTATTGCTACTCGGTAAATTTCATTAGCCTAGACACTTCAGATTAAAATGAATAAGGATTATCGTATCTATTACACAAAAATTCCCCAAAGTTTGAGAGAGAGAGCATCAGTAGAGGAACTCCAACCGCATTTCACGGGAATCGGAAGGACGACTTAAGATTCATTTCTCTGGAGCGATTGAGGCAGGCTAAGGAAACCCTTTCACAGAGACAGCGCTCAATTGGGCCTTCTGTAATATATATAAGGAATCCGAGAGAGAGAACAGCAAAGCAATCACAAACCTGTCACTTGCGACCGTATTTCCCGTCAGTCTGTTTTGTGGTTCCTGTGCGTTGATGTCACTGGTTGCTGCATTGGTTGGTAGGGTTAGATTAACCTGGCCTTGTGTCAGCAAGATCCCTTGCACAAAGGAAAGGTTAGGCGCTGTAGAAGATAAGAGGCATGATGTGGACCTCTGGTCTCTGAAGGACCTACAAAGACAGTTTCAGCTTAGAAAAGAGGCATTCATTCTAAAATCCGCGTACAGTCATTTATTGAGGTCGTTATATGCTTCTAAGTATAGTTTTCGCTATAGTGATTCTCTTACAAAGGAGTCTTAAGTGATTTTTGTACGACTTGCCATCGGTTAAACTATAACTAGTCATAAATCTCTCTCTCTCTCTCTCTCTCTCTCTCTCTCTCTCTCTCTCTCTCTCTTTCATGCCGTTCAGGTTACTTCAGTCAGGTGTGACAAGAGACAGTCGCGACAGCGCTAATCCAACTTGGGCCTCTAAGATAAGTCCCATCAGTAGTCCTCCCCTCATTTAGTGATGACAGGCCTACCACCGGAACAAAAGTAGGTCGTTACACATAATGAAATACAAGAGAGGGAAGAGAGTTCCAAATATCAGAAGTGAATCATTTGAAGGAAAGGCAGATCCATAATAAATTTTACTAA
>NC_087211.1:62626377-62671377 GCF_015104395.2 Macrobrachium nipponense
CGAGTCTTGACTCAACTTATCGTACTGCACTGGGGTGTTGTCATTTCGTCTCCTACAGCCGATAAATAATACATCAAGGCGTTAACATTCTTGGAAAACGATGTTTAATTAAACTAATTTTGTCCTTTGATAAAAAAAATAATTTGCATGACACATTTAGTGGGCCTTAACTGGACTTCTGATTTTCCCACAAGATTAGCCAAGGTCTTATTTTTAGCATTATACTCTCTCGGATACGCAATATTAATGAATATTTAAATCGACTATATATATATATATATATATATATATATATATATATATATATATATATATATATATATATATATATGTGTGTGTGTGTGTGTGTGTGTGTGTGTGTGTGTGTGTATGTGTGTATATATATATATATATATATATATATTATATATATATATATATATATATATTATATATATATATGTATAATTATCTGCTTTATTTGATTATTCCCTTCTTGTTTTATTAGCCATGTTCGCCTTTCTTCTTATCCTTTTCATAATTGCTTAACATAATTAACTCAGACCTAGCTATTCAAAGTCAAAAAGCAATCATAAAAAAATCAAACATATAATTCCGTCTTATTTTTTTATCGAATTCCTTGCATATCATCCTGTTTCATTTGGACACGTTGGAAAGCTGTGGGAGTCAAAACTGACGAGCGCTTACTTTCATTAAACCTTTCTCAGGTTGATCTATCTGTAGCTATTCATTTCTTCTAAATAGAAATTAATTCAAATTAGTTTCACATGCATACCTAGACCTACTACCATAAGCATATTATAAGTAGCTGAAAGGATAAGAAATATGAAAGGTGACGTTCTCGTTTAAGTCTATTTCATATGTTTTTTTTTTTTTTTTTTTTTTTTTTTTTAAGAAAAACCTACTGCTTTAATCAAGGATTGCTCTTTGACGGCTACAGGGTAACACGAGTGTACGCACATATTTTGTGGAATGAAAGATAAAGTTTCTTTGAGCAGAAAATATTTTATAAACATGCATTTTAAGGCGTCCGTTGTCGGCACGGAGAATTTTAAAATAACCGTTATCATTTGTGAAATTGTGATGCTTTCGCACGATGGAGTTCGTAGCGAGAAGTCGGATCAAGTCGCCTGAGATGTAGAAGAGAGCGAAGGTGGCGTGTAGGAGTGATGGAAGGATTAGGCCGATGTTAATAAAGTATCTCCCAATAAAATGTATTCTTCAGGTTTTGAAGAAAAAAATGCATGCATCGTTGAAACTGTTTCCCCTCCCTATCCGTGGTATTCACTGGCCACCGATAAAAACAAAACAAAAAGAGTAAGCCTAACTGAATCTCTCATCCATCAAAGATAAGTTTGCTTATTCATTAGACTTATTCATTAGACAACTATCAAAGATTTCGAGTGTAGATTTAAAAATCTCTTCCTCTCCATCTAAAGTATTCATCAGACACCAGTCATAAGCGTAGAGCTAGTTATGATTCCTGGTTCAGCAATGTCGTGACGAGGCATTAGAATTCAAAGTTCACAAGTGAATGTTGCTCAGCAACATTTACACTACTGTATTGTCTTGCTCTCTTGTGGTGCTCCGAGGTGTTCCACCTCTAGGCCCATAATCTAAATTTTGCCGTTCTTTAAATAATTTTATTCATCTATGTATGATTCTCTCCGGTTTATTAAGCTTTCTTGATATCTCTCCAACAGGAACTTGCACCGAATGCAGTGCAATAATTCTCTCGCTCATCGAAGGATGTTTCTTAGACCGATAAACGACACATTGACATTAGATTCCCGTGCACATGAAATCAAAAGCAATAGAGTGAGGTTGCCTGGTTCACAATGTTACGATATCGTTTTTTTTCTTTTTGTTTTTAAATTTGATAGCGTTTTATGAGATTCCAATGTTTTCTGTAAAAATTAACAAATGAAATAGTCCAACTACCTTCAACTTAATATTGAAATGATAACTTAAGGACTATGTTTATGTGATACTACTAGTGATAGGTGTCTCCTATCTATTTGGTAATGTATATCTATGGTTGTGATATGACGTTTTTTATCACTTCGTTTCGTTCACGTCAATTTTGCTATATGGAAAATAGTTTTACACAATAACATAACATAATGTTCTAAAGATATCAGTGACTGTTTTTAACGTCATTACACATGATTTCTTCCATCTTTGAAAAGAAAAATAGATAAATAAGGCATGAATCGTGCGTCAGGCAGGTGAACGAAAAATTATGAAACACTGCCACGAGTTTTTTGGCCGACAGTATATACTAATTCAATTGTTATTAAATACAATGATAAAAATCATCAATGGTTTGCGATAACCCCTAGATGAATGTTCAGTTATGATGAACGTTAGCTAACTGAGAAATTATACGATATTTTACATTATATTACTTCTGGCTTTTCGTGAATAATGATAAAATTCTCTAACTTTTCCTTAGCTCTTATCTTTTAAGACATTGTTTAAGAAAGTGACATTAAAGAAAGGTTTGCGAAATATTTCGCCTTCTTTGCAAAATGGCGCACCATAAGTTAAAAACTTCAGGCACAGTCTTCACAGCAACTTCTGGAAGTTTGTCCGTCCTTTAAATTTGTTATGCAGCAGAAAACAGATTATTCCGAAATGCATTGCTGCCATATTTCGGGGTTAAAGGTGGTTTACATCTCGAAATATCATCGTTGATGCCAAATATATTGCGTACCATTTATTTTCTTCTTCTTCTTCTTCTCTCTTATCTCTCTATCTATCCTCTCTCTCTCTCTCTCTGTATATATACAAAGTCACGCAGAGACTTTTATATTGATTCTGTTTTACCTTAGAATTAACTTATATCCAAATGGAATTATAATAGATAAATGCATCTGCCACGGATAGGATCAGAGCCTATTTCGTTTGATTATTTGCAATCGAATTCTCTATTCGGCTTTCAAGAGACCAGTGTAAGTCAGCTGTCTTCCACTGTATCTAATAAAAAAAAGGCTTACGTAGGAATCCTGGCAGTGACAGATAGATTCATTAATTACAATTTCCTTTCGTGAAATGATTCCCGCGGTAACTTTAACATCGATATTATGGGGTATTTGTACTTTAATAGTTTGTGATGAGGAGTGAAAACCTCTGTGTAAAAGTGATACATTCTCTCTCTCTCTCTCTCTCTCTCTCTCTCTCTCTCTCTCTCGCTACTTGATTAAAGAGATTTCTACTCGAGTGAATTCAAGGAGTCGTGAAATATAGGGAGTGTAGCAAAATTTTTTAACTCGTGTGTGTGCATATATATGTAATATATATATATATATATATATATATATATATATATATAATATATATTATATATATATTATATATATATATATTGTTATACATACATACATACACACATACATTGTTTGTAGGCCAACAATGTTTCGGCAGCGGGAAGATTAAGTTGCTGTGATCACTGCTGAGTGTGTCTGAACAACCCAGTCCCTCCCTATCACTAGGCAATTGAGTATTTTTGAATTTCCCTCTTGCTTCTCATTCCAGATTAGTTACCTACTCGTTTACTCGAGTCTCTTTCTGAATTCCTATCATTCTTCTCTCTCTTCTCTGGTCTCAGTAACGCCATTTGACGTTGATGAATAAATATCATTATCATTGTTATATTCAGAAGTTGAAACCTGTTCATATGTAAGAAGCCCACCGGGGCAACTGACTTGAAATTCAAATTTCTAAAGAATATGGTGCTCATTTGGATGAAGTAGGAGGAGGTAGAGGGAAATACTTAGAGAAGAGATCCTACTTATTGAAAAAGAAAATAAATAAATACATAATAACGTAATAAATTGCAAGAAGAATAGTATTAGGGTAGTAATGCATTGCATTACTATCGTTTCCTCACAGTGTGAGTAATGATGGACCTTGGGAACGATCAATTCGACAGCGAGGCACATTTACTGCATATTGGTGCTGTTGTTCAGGTAATCCGATTGCTTTCGGCAGATAAAGGGGATCTGGGATCAATTGTGAAAGTGAAAGATCTCTGTTGAAATAAAGCTTATGAAAAGGTGACAAACAAGAGACCATCCGTCGATGGTCCGAGTCATAACTGCTACTTCAGGAAAACAAACGAACCACCAAGAACCATTCCGTCTAAAACATATAAATGTCTGGCAGAAGCAGACAGCCACAGTCCACGCCGGAGAACAGTATTCTAGTAAAGGAAGCACAGACCACCTGAAACAGATTGCACTGATTTCATCCTGTTATAGACGCATGCGGACTTACGAGCAATACTCGTTCAGCAAAGTTCCATCCACTGAAGGGAGGATGGGGTGGGAAATCTGCTCGATATTTGCTAATCAATAGCGTTTTTGTTATACTGGATTTGAGCCACATACCCCACCGACTTCCCCATTCCCTGATTCGCTCCGTGCCCAATCGAGGCTGAGGGAAGCTTCATTTCTCATATGTGGAGAATTTACTACACCCACAAGTGTCGCACCATCGGCATACAGAACAATCTTGTTTTCCAGGCCAACAACCATCACTTGTATACAGTGAAAATAACAGTGGAGACTTGAATGATACCTCAAGGAAGTAGTTATCCATATTCCTGGAGACTTCAATGCCGCCTCCTGTAAGTAGTCATCCATATTCCTGGAGACTTCAATGCTGCCTCCAGTAAGTAGTTATCCATATCACTGGAGAATTGAATGCTGCCTCCAGTAAGTAGTTATCCATATTCCTGGAGACTTCAATGCTGCCTCCAGTAAGTAGTTATCCATATCACTGGAGTATTGAATGCTGCCTCCAGTAAGTAGTTATCCATATTCCTGGACCCTTCAATGCTGCCTCCAGTAAGTAGTTATCCATATCACTGGAGAATTGAATGCTGCCTCCAGTAAGCAGTTATCCACATTCCTGGAGACTTCAATGCTGCCTCCAGTAAGTGGTTAACCCCGGGGTGGCCAACTTTTTGTTTCCCATGCACCAATTTTCTTCACTACTAATTCAGATGCACCACACAAACTTCAACCCCCTTTCAATCCTTTAAGTATGGTAATTTGTACATAATTGGCAGTTATACTTATAATCATTTGATATATGTATACATATATCTAATATATATATATATATATATATATTATATATATATATATATATTATATTATATATATATATATATTATATATAGTATATATATATATGTGTATATAATTATCATATATATATATATATATCATATATATATATATAGTATATATATAGGTAGATATATAAAGGTTTTTTGCCAAAAAGGAAAATAATGAAAAAGCGAGATAGCCAAGTACTTTCGGTCCTGTTCGGACCCTTTACTGAAGGCAAACTAAAGGGTCCGAACAGGACTGAAAGTACTTGGCTATCTCGCTTTTTCATTCTTTTCCTTCGTGGAAAAAACCTTTATTTGTACATAGCATCACGTTTTATATACTTCGTGATCAAGTTATTCATATATATATATATATATATAATATATATATATATATATATATATATATATATATATATATATATATATATATATATACATATATATATATATATATATATATATATCTATATATTTGATAGATTGGACAGATGTAGCAGTTGTAAAGGAAAGAATTTAACATAGATGCAAGGTAAATTGTACTTACTTTATTGACACTTTGAATTTGTATTGGTAATATTCATTAGTTATTTCTGAAAGTAATAATGAAAATATGTGAACACAATTATAAATTTAAAGAAAAGTAATTTCACATGCAGGAAAAATAAACATAACTAGGTTTAATGAGACTTTTGACTTTGCATTGCTCTCACCAAATTTATAATATTAGGAGTTAAATCAGTAACTGAGAGTAACAGACAATTCTTCAGATTTGAATCGGATAGTTGCGACCTCAGTTTGTTCGTGATCATTTTCATGGATGAAAATGCTTGCTCACATCTGTATGTTGTTCGAAACCGACAGGCATAACTTTGGGCAGATTTTCTGAGTTCTGGAAAATGTTCACATGGAAATGATTGCCAAAAATTAAGCATTTCAGATGCACTTGAGAGTGAGTGAAGTTCATTACATTTACTCATCAGTACTGAATTTGCGTTTAGATCAATAAGTTCCATCTGTATATTACTTGGCATCTTCAGAATGTTATGTTTAGTAAGTGAAAATGGATTTATAAATGCAAGCATGCAATCTTCTTCTTCAGCAAAATTACTAAAACAGCTATCAAAGGCCTCATGTAGTGATATGATTTTTTTAGTGTATTCTGTAAAGTTGGTATTATCTCCAACACATTTACTTTGTTCCTTTAAATGTATATATATATATATATATATATATATATATATATATATATATATATATACAGGTATATATTGATGTGGCATTATTGTTTAAAGAAGATAACTAACAGATGCTCACGGAACAATAGAATCAAATGAAAATTATTTCTATGTTTTAGATTAGAACAAATCTCAGTAAAACTCACTTCTAGCTATAAGTTACTTGATTTTTTTTTCTAGAAATCAGTATTATTATTAGTATTATTATTTTTCCTTTTTTTATGAGCAGGCATGTTTTCTTCTTTTATTATCTCTGGGGTATAGTGCATCACTTGTAATCCTGCAATGTGCCACTGTTGGCGCATGCGCCATAGGTTGGCCACCCCTGAGTTAACCATATTCATGGAGATTTCAATGCTGCCTCCTGTAAGTAGTTAACTATATTCATGGTCACTTCAATGCTGCCCTCAGTAAATAGTTATCCACATTCTTTGAAACTTCAATGCTGCCTCCAGTAAGTAGTTAACTATATTAATGGAGACTTCAATACTGCCTGTAGTAAGCAGTTATCCACATTCTTTCTAACTTCAATGATGCCTCCAGTAAGTAGTTATCTACATTCATGGAGACTTCAATGCTGCCTCCAGTAAGTAGTTATCCATATTCCTAGAGACTTCAATTCTGCCTCCAGTGAGTAGTTATCCATATTACTGGAGACTTCAATGCTGCCTCCAGTAAGTAGTTATCCATATCCTTGGAGACTTAAATGATGCCTCCAGTAAGTAGTTAACCATATTCCATGAGATTTCTATGCTGCCTCTAGTAAGTCTTCAAGGCTGCCTCTAGTAAGTAGTTATCCATATTCCTGGAGACTTCAATTCTCCCTCCACGAAGAAGTTATCCATATTCCTGGAGACTTCAATGCTTCTCTCCAGTAAGTAGTTATCCATATTCCTGGAGACTTCAATGCTTCTCTCCAGTAAGTAGTTATCCATATTCCTGGAGACTTCAATGCTTCTCTCCAGTAAGTACGTAGTTATCCATATTCCTGGAGACTTCAATGCTGACACCAGTAAGTAGTTATCCATATGCAAAGAGACTTGAATGCTTCTCTCCAGTACATAGTCATCCATATTCATGGAGGCTTTAATGCCTCTCTCTAGTAAATTGCTATCCATATTCCTGGAGACTTATTGCTGCCTCCACTAAGTAGTTATCCATGTTTCTGGAGACTTCAATGCTGCTCAAGTAAGCAGTTATCCATATTTCTGGAGACATCAATGCTGCCTCAAATTAGTAGTTATATATATTCATGGAAATTTCAATGCTGCCTCCAGTAAGTAGTGATCTATATTCATTGAGACTTCAATGATGGCTCTAGTAAGTGGTTATCCATATATTCCTGGAGACTTCAATGCTGCCTCTAGTAAATAATTATCTATAATCCTGAGACTTTAATGTTTCTTTCCAGTAAGCAGTTATTCATATTTCTGGAGATTTCAATGCTGCTTCCAGTAAGTAGTTAACCATATTCCTAAAGACTTCAATGCTGCCTCCAGGAAGAAGTTATCCATATTGCTGGAGACTTCAATGCTACCTTCAGTAAGTAGTTTTCTAGATTCCTGGAGACTTCAATTCTGCCTCCACTAAGTAGTTATCCATAATCCTGGAGACTTCAATGCTGCCTTCAGTAAATAGCTATCCATATTCCTGGAAACTTTAATGCTTTCCTTCAGTATGGAGTTATCCATATTCCTGGAGCCTTTAATGCTTCTCTTCAGCAAGTAGATATCCATATTCCTTGAGACTTAAATGCTGCCTCAAGTACGTAGTTCTCCATATTTCTGGAGTCTTCAATGCTGCCTCAAATAAGTAGTTATCTATATTCATTGAGATTTCAATGCTGCCTCCAGTAAGTAGTGATCTATATTCATTGAGACTTGAATGCTTCTCTCCAGTAAGTAGTTATCAATATTCCTGGAGACTTCAATGCTGCCTCCAGTAAGTAGTTATCCATATTCCTGGAGACTTCAATGTTTCTCTCCATTAAGTAGTTATCTATATCACTGGAGACTTCTATGCTGCCTCTAGTAAGTAGTTATCCATATTCCTGGAGACTTCAGTGCTACCTCCATTAAGTAGTTATCCATATTCCTGGAGACTTCAATGCTTCTCTCCAGTAAGTAGTTATCCATATTCCTGGCAACTTCAATGCCTCCAGTAAGTAGTTATCTACATTCATGGAGACTTTAATGCTGCCTCCAGAAAGTAGTTAACCATATTCCTTTAGACTGCAATGCTTCTCTCCAGTAAGTAGTTATACATATTCCTGGAGACTTCAATGCTTCTCTCCAGTAAGGTGTTAACCATATTCCCTGAGACTTCAATGCTGGCTCTAGTAATTAGTTACCCATATTCCTGGAGACTTCATTGCTGCCTCCATTAAGTAGTTATCCATATTCATGGACTTCAATGCTTCCCTCCAGTAAGTAGCTATCCATATTCCTTGAGACTTCAATATTGCCTCCAGTAAGTAGTTATTTACAATCATAGAGACTTCAATGCTTCTCTCCATTAAGTAGTTATCTACATTCATGGAAACTTCAATGCTTCTCTCAAGTAATTAGTAACCTCTATTCCTGGAGACTTAAATGCTGCCTCCAGTAAGTAGTTATCCATATTCCTTGAGACTTCATTGCTGCCTCCAGTAGGTAGTTATCTATTCATGGAGACTTCAATGCTTCTCTCCAGTAAGTAG
Organism: Macrobrachium nipponense; assembly: GCF_015104395.2. Lineage (NCBI taxonomy): Eukaryota > Metazoa > Arthropoda > Malacostraca > Decapoda > Palaemonidae > Macrobrachium > Macrobrachium nipponense. The sequence continues at coordinate 62,635,436 of NC_087211.1, forward strand.
TTATCTTTATTCAGAGAGATTTCAATGCTTCTCTCCAGTAAGTAGTTATCTCTATTCCTGGAAACTTCAATGCTGCTTTCCAGCAAGTAGTTATCCATATTCAAAGAGACTTCAATGCTTCTCTCAGGTAAGTAGTTATCTCTATTCCTGGAGACTTCTATGCTTCTCTCCAATAAGTAGTTATCTACATTCTTGGAGACTTCAGTGTGTCTCTCCAATAAGTAGTTATCTACATTCTTGGAGACTTCAATGCTTCTCTCCAGTAAGTATTTATCTCTTTTCCTGGAGACTTAAATGCTGCCTCCAGTAAGTAGTTATGCACATTCATGGAGACTTCAATGCTTCTTTCCAGTAAGTAGTTATCTACATTCATGTAGACTTCAATGCTTCTTTCTGGTAAGTAGTTATCTACATTCATAGAAACTTCAATCTCTCCAGTAATTAGTTATCCTTAATGCTGGAGATTTCAATGCTGCCTCCAGTGAGTAGTTATCTTCATTCATGAAAACTTCAATGATTCTCTCCAGTAGATATTTATCCATATGCCTGGAGACTTCAACGCTACCTCTAGTAATTAGTTATCTACATTCTTGCAGACTTCAATGCTTTTCTCCAGTAAGTAGTTATCTACATTCATGGATATTTCAATGCTTCTCTCCAGTAAGTTGTTATCTATATTCATGTCAACTTCAATGTTAATCTCTAGTAAGTAGTTATCCATACTCCTTATATCTTCCCATTTCCATTGATGCATTTATTCGTAAATTGACCCACCTCAAAGTTTGCCTGGCCTGATTAGCTGCATATCAATATATTTACTCATCTAATAAGGGTTAAGTAGTTGTTCATATTTTTGAAGACTTCACCGCTGCTTGCTCTTCAGCAAGTAATCTATATACCTGGAGACTTCACCACTGCAGAAGAGTGCTTAGTCTCTAATAAAACACATCAAATATATTGCATCCTCAGATTAAATCATCAAGGACATAGAACCCAAGATCAAGTTAATGAGTCAATCAATGTATCTCCAGCTGAAGGTGTAGGCCTAGGCTTAGGTCATACGAATCTGGCCTTTTATTCTCGAGACCAATGATATACATTATGTATATCTATGTATATTGTGGCCTAGGCCTAAATTTTCGAGGGCAGAAGACAAAGAGTCTATGTCAGTGTCAGTCATTATATTCTGATGTCAAACATAGGCCTAGGATAAGGTCAGAAGAATCCAGCCTCGTGGTCTCTAGACCACCTTCAGTGCAGCGTGTGTATGTAAAACGTCTTTCACTTCACATATGTAGGTTTGGTTGGCGTTGGCCCGCTTAAGATGTACATGATTGACAGGAAAAGTACCAAAAGAAGGAACGAAAAGTTTGTGCATCCTGTTGCTTTACTTTCAAAAACACTTTCATCTCATAATTATATCCTGAGCAGTCAGAAAGCTTTATCTGCATCTTATAAACATATTTAATAGGTTGTGACGGATTTCTTTGCTTTGAAAAGAAAATTAAGCTTGGTGAGATGCCAGTCGAATCAAATTTAAGCAGAAAATTATATAACAGGTTAATCATTGTAGGAGCCTTTTGGCTACCACGTCAAGGGCAACACTGAATTCTGTTAGACCTAAGTACTGCTGCTTTCTAATCATGAGGAGAATGAGTTAGGTGCTATGACCAAACTAAAAACCCTTCCCCAAAAAAGCAAGAACAAGAAACAAGATATTAAAATATTAACGGTTGACCTTTAAGCAAAGGCAAACAGAACTTAGTAGACTGCAGTTCCAGAGCTTTGTAAAAGAGGGGAAAGAATGGTCCTGCGACCGATTACTGATTTTTCCATACTACATCTCATGGGAGTAACCTGGGAGGCTGCAGGGCTCCTCGAGGATGGCGGGATGGTGGGACTGGAGAATAGGTAAGGGAGGTGAGGGGGTGGGGGTGTGGCTGGAGAATCAGTAATGGGGGGTGGGGTTGGTTACACGGACTGTCATTTAATTTGATCCTAACGAGAAGGAAAGCAAAAATTGTCACTGATGCTCTAATCAGGGAAGGGTCAGGATAATACAAAGCTGCAATTACTGGAATCAGGAACAATGATTGTTCAACATGAAAAAGAATGAATAACAATTATAGTGGTTGTAGCCAGCTGAACTACGTGCTCCCTTCAAGAGAAGTTTGGTGCTCATTTTCACACAAAAAACTAATCAAATTCAGTTTCAATTAAATTTTTATTAAAAGAAATAATAATGGACAAGGACGGAAAAATAGCAAAGCTGGATCTTGGAGTCATTGAACTGACATATCTCACGGGATCATAAATAGTCGACAAATTCGAGACTGAAGCGACCAGAAAGAGAGTCACGAATCCCATGAGATGAAAGGCAGAGATGAAAACTCATATCGACTCCAAACTATTTCCTTTTATCTACTCTTGGGTTGATATATAAGGACCATCAGTGGTTAAGTTGTGTTGTTACTTGGATGATTCGAGTTCAATACCGGCCAGACAAATTTCCATCTAGGCTAGTCTGGTGAGAAGTGGCTCGAATAAAAAACAAGTATGTGTTAAACAATGGATACACGAGTTCCTTTATACATCTGGTGGTTTATAATTTTTCCCCAAAACCTTCCATATCATAACCTGTCAATGGCTATCATATATGCTTTTTTGAAATTATATTTATAGGTCTCGGTATTTGCGGTTTATAATTTCATTACTTTATAAATAGATGGACTGTGTAAATCCAAAGCGTATTTCCATTCAAATAAAGTTTTGAAATTGACACCTAATAATGATCTACCATGAACAAAAGTAGGATCCCAGCAAACGCCCGCAGCAGCCAACCTGAGTGGAACAAAGGTTGACGATTATGGTTAATAAGGACTGAATATGATTTTTACCATTGCTATTTTTTATTGCTCTGTTACTATACTATTTTTCTATTTGTTTAACAGCGACTCATTTCACTGGTAATGTGAACTATTATTCGTATATCATAATATATTGTCTACAGTAGTGATTAGAAAATATGAAAATTGGCATCCAATAGCTCGACCATTCACATCCGTCGTTACAAGACGAACAGGCTTCATTGCTGTTACCAGACCATTATCATGAAACAGAGGGGGACGGGGTAAAGGAAGACTTTGCGGAAACTGTACTATCCGGCAATATGAATCCATGGTCAAGAGAGTTATTTCTAAAAAGCTTAACTAGATGTAGAGCATCCGCAAACACGTATATTTCTGCTGTTGTCCATTGGATTAATAAAGGATCTGCCTAGTGGTAGCCTAGTGCGAGGTTGAGTTGACGTCACGCTCTCGATCTGCGCAGAAGCAGCTTATTTTGGGTCATCGCTGACAAGACCTCTTATACGCTTTGAACCTTGGTATGAGGAATAATGAAAGAGAGTGGCACCACTCTCTCAAATGAAATAGCTGGAGTCAGCGATGGAGTTTTCACGACGACACTGAGATATGTCATTTCTTTAACATTCCTTTTCCTTTGTTTTCGCTTTTATTAGATTAAATGGTGGCTTTTCCCTGTAAATCATTATTTTTCCCTTGTTTTCATTTTTTTAAGCTTCTTTATACTTAAATCTTTTAGTTACCTTGCTATTAAATCGACTATAAGTTACCATATAAAACTTTCTATGTCTTGTTATCGAAACATTTAATATTTCATGTTTTTTAATTTAACACCTTTAATCACAGAGCTTTCTATTTCAAAAGCCTCATTATTCTAATAATAGTTTTAGAAATCTAATTTTTTTGAGCGCAAGAGTTCAAAGCCATTAATCTTCTACATCTCGTTCCTGAAACCCTGAGTGGTCTAGATCTTATTGAGGAAACCTTTAATTTTCTCTTCCTAGTTTTCGGAAACAATTACCTCTGATTATCATACTTTAGTCAAACATGGAATCTTTTCAGTCGCATTTCCGACACCACTGATTTTCTAGCTCTAGTTTTTGAAACATTTAATTTCTAACTAAGGTTATAAAAAGGTTAAATCTCATTATCGTTTACGAAGCCGTTAATCTTCTGCCATCAATTCTCAAACTCACGTCATCGAAACCTTTAATCTTCTACTTCTTGTTTCCGAAACTTAAATCTTTCAACTTTCACTTTCGAAACTTCTATCCTTCTAGCTTTCGTATTTGAAAGTTTAAGTCATGCATCTGACATTTCTGAAACCAATTTCTCTTCTAGATCTTGTTTTCGAAACCCTTAAGCTTGTGACTCTTTTTCAACACATTTTGGGCTTACTGGTCTTATTGTCGAAACACTTAACATTCCAGTTCTCAGTTTTCGAAACCTAGGATGTTCTGGTTCTTTTAATTGAGACGTTTAATCTGGAAGTTCTCGTTCTCGAAACCACACATCTCGAGCCGCTGATTTCCCGGTAGGATGGGAAGGCACGGCATCAAAGCGGGTTGCAAAGTTAATTCGGTAATAAAAACGTTTAAATTCTGGGCGGATTACCGCATTCTGAATAGCATTAGTCGAATCTCCATCGGGTCGGTAGAGTCCGCAACGTCATGTTGATTTTTTTTATGGCGAAAAGAAAAAAACGCGTATGACTGGCCAGATCACGAATAGTCATTGTAAGGGTGTGTCTACACTACAGTAAAACATAAACACACGCCGGTAACTTATCGCACTCACGTCTCAGACAGGTTAAATACAAGTCAACGACCTACTGGAAGTATTAACCATTACTTCATACCATCATGCATCATTTGCTAAGTTTCGCTCTTCACATACGGTGTTTAACTTCTTTTCATCTTAAATGTGATATGTGTGCGATAAGTTTCCGATGTGTGCTTATGACATGTTTTATTGTAATGTTTTCCCAAGAGATTATTATCAACGAAAACGTCCGTTAATTTAACAGACCTGACGCGAACAACACTGTGTCAGCGGTCAAGGTTAAAAGGTTCAGTAAACACAGAGAGAGAGAGAGAGAGAGAGAGAGAGAGAGAGAGACTGCTCTGGAAGGACATTTATAGCCGATGTGTGAATGAATTCCACGAAAACGGCCTCAAAACTCTAATCCAAAAGGTTCAAGTCCCTGGCAAGATAGACTGACCTTGATAAGTTATGCGATTTTATATTAAAAGGACCAAAAGGGGCCCAGGTCAGCATCAGGTCAGTTCAAAAGTAATTGCCTTTGCATCGGCACTTACTCAAAGGAGAAAATAGAAAACGGTTAAAGAATCATATTTATCATATATTATTAGTTCATTATCCTACGATGTTGCAACTCTGCAGTGGGTATGGAAAAATGTAGCAATGGCTGACCTGAACAAATTCACTGGAGGGACGAGATTTCACATTGCACCTAATGAACCTGATCTGCTGGAAACTTCCATAATTCTTGCATGTGCATGTAATGACGAAATTCACCGACCTATTTCAAAGCACGATATTACAATATAATGATTTGATGAGGAATTTCCACTGCCTAAACTGGTCGAGATTAACTCCTAAGTTTATCTTCCTGGTCATGTAATCAAGTTACAAAGTGTACTGAAAATTTAAATTTAGTGAAATATAAAAGACGAGATCCCACACATTATACGCACACACACGCACTTGTATACATACACACACACATGTATGTATGTATGTATATTATATATTATTAGTATATATAGTATTTGATATATATTAATAAATATAAAGTTATATATAGAAATATATCATATATATATATATATATATATCTATATATATATATATAAAATATATATAGAAATATGGGGATATAACTATATTAGATATATATATAATATAATATATAATTATATAATTAAACGCTAAGCATTTTTCCCAGTTAAATTTCAGTAGTAATCACCTTAACTCCACACACTAACCCTTACGATTTAATCCCTTAAATGTGAGGTCTAGGGACATATTTAAAAATGGAGGTCCCTCCATAACGTAGCCAGCAATAGATACTGTCTCTCTTGGGGGAAATCGTATTATGTATATTATAATTTCTACGGTTCCCTCAAGCTAATTCTTCAAGAGGAAGCCGCCGCTGCCTCCTCCTCCTCCTCCTCCTGCAGCATGAAATTAAAAGATGTTTTAGTTTCATCTCTTTAAGCCGAGCCCCAGGGTGCTATTTTGAGTAGGGTTCATAAAGTATAGAAGACTGAACTTCGGAGGTTCTCAGGTGGGATTTCAGGATGATTTGCAAACGAGAAGATAAATCATGACGAATTTGTAAACGGGAGACTGGCCCAAACCATAGAATACAAATTGATTTCTATAAAGACTCATGAAAACAATGTCATTATACCGTAGTAATTAATCAAAGAGATGGCTCCAGAAGTTCCTGCGAGATTTTCACACGTGGTCAAACCTAAATGGCTTCATTTGACACTCAATTAAGTGGATTTCTTCCTTGAGTTGGATTTAATATGGACGGGAATACAGACAGTGACTGATTGATTTAATTACCGGTGTCTAAACTATGAAACGATAATTCATTTGACAAAGGCTTTCAGGTAATTACTTTTCTTGATACTAATAAAAAGGGAAAAAAAATCCGTAGAAAGAGAAACGAGTCTCTCAAGAATGAAAACCTCCGATAAGTACCAAGAATTTCAGAAACGCGCAGATATCTCGAGAAAGATTCCGGGAATCGTTTCCAAGTTTTTGTGTGAGAAAAACGAATCAGGTGTCTTAAGTTGAGACTAGGAATCGTCTTTGTTAATTCAGCTGGCCTCCTGATAACTCGTTTTAGCGTTTCGACGATATGGCTGCCATTCCTCACTTTAATTTTCTCTCTCTCTCTCTCTCTCTCTCTCTCTCTCTCTCGTTTGAAAAGCTCTTATATTAGACCTCATATAGCTATTTTTTATTATTTCTTTTATCTGTCTGCCTGTCTCTTTCAATCGTATAACTGAATAATAATAGTCTTCTTAGAGCAAGGACGAGGCAATGTCCCTGAATATAGATATGCTAAAAACTTTTCGAGGGGATTTTTAAAACTTACAAAATCTATTGTATTGTTCTTTAATCGATTCATCAACGTCCCTCTTTGTGTGTGTGTGTGTGTGTGTGTGTGTGTGTGTGTAAATTTGCCCATCATACTTGACCTATCAAACCCTATACAATGCCCGAAAGAATATCATTTACCATTCGTGTCTCGATAAGGGTACGTGGTCCACACTACAACAAAACAAGTCATGATCACGTCTGCAATTTATAGCTCATACATCACAAACACATTGAATACATGTCACCGACTTAATGGTAGGCCTAACCAGTAATTCATATGATTATGCAGCATTTGCAGAGGGTTCGTTCCCCAATGAAGGCCGTTGCCCTGTTTCCAACCTGCTTGTTCTACGTAGGCGGTACAGCTAGGTGAGCTTTTGACATGTTTTGCTGTAATGTGGACGCATCCAAAGATAAGTCTTCCTAAGATATCATCTAACTTTGATTTGTCTTCTTTATAATTATTAACATAATGAAGCATCTTACACATGACGAAAGAGTTTCTCCTTCGGTGGGCTGCTGAATCAAAAGAGTTTATCAATGGCTTGAAGTCCAAAGGGAGAAAACTTTTCATTTTTCACAATCGCCTTAACTTCCTCAGTCTCTCATTATCGACGAGGAAATAAAAAGCTGGAAGTCAAAATGAGAAAGACCATCAGTCTCCCAGTCAAAGTTGCAAGTTTGAAGGAAAATCCTGCGAAGACATAATAATCAGCCACTTTTCGATTTTTATACAGATTAAGTGATTGACTGTGTACAAGGGTCCCACCCCCTCCTCACACACACACACACACACACACACACACAATGTGTGTGTATGCGTAAGTGTTCGCGCGTTACCTGTGTGGTTAACAGAAAACAGATCTTGGTCTTCAGTTACAGACTTTAAATGAATCGGCGCTAACCAAGATCATATTAATTACAGAGCTGGAACCAACACTGGCAACAATATTAGTGATATTAGTATAAATCCTAGTAATTACCGCTTCTAAAATAATATAATAATAATAACAAATGAAGTTATCAGAGCGAATCGCACAATATCACTCTCATGGGATCTTTCCTAGATGGGTCATGACACCCAAGGGTCTGAACCTGGGTGGTATGTATCGGCCTTTGCTGCGTGTTGAGTAGAAGCCCGTTGGGGTTTACGTAAAAACAAAAACAAAAGACTGTCAATACCATGAAGATAATGACCTTCAAGAAATAGTAGTCCTGGATAACGACCCCCGAACTTTGTCCATACCTTGTCTTTCAACTTCAAGTATAGTTCAAATGGCCTTCTTTAACTTGTCTTTCCCAGTAACTAACTGCCTTGTTCGTGCTTCAGTGGAGAATCAGTACCTGACTTATGAGCTGTCTATTCCCTTACGCTTCAATTCACAGAGCGTTATCACTGGAGTCTATGAAATGGCTTTTACTTAGCCTTCTGATAATGTGATTTCCCGCTGATGAGAAAATAGTACTTATTTAACTTATTTTTATTTCTCTCTTATATCTCTTCATATAATACATATACATGTCTCTCTCTCTCTTTCACACACACACATATGGTAATATATATATATAATATATATATATATATATATATATATATAAGATATTTTATATATATATATATAATTTATATATATATATCTTAATAATATATATATATATTATATCTATATATATATATAATATATATTAATTATTTATTATTATATAAAAATTTTTTTTTTTTTTTAAAATAATATAATTATAATATTAATATTATTATTTATATTATATTAGATATATAATATATATATATATATATTATATATATATATATATATATGTTATATACAATATATATAAAGCGCAATATATGTGTAAGTAAAGAAGACACAGCTAAAACTAACATTTGTCAAACATATGGGCGTGCATCCGAATCTGGTATTTAACTTGGGAGAACAACTGCCTTCTCTGTACTGGGAAGTTACTTTTTTCTATAGTTGAATGATATTTAGATTAAACAAGGCGTGGTCCGACCTCCAGCTTACTCGGGATGCGTGTAAGATTTTCCTCTAATGTATAAGTTATAAACATTACATTCCTAACTTTGAATATAAATCACAACGTGCTTAAATCTATAGTCAAATAGTCTTGTTTCACCAAGGAAAATTAAAATAGATACAATTTATTTTATTAGAAATTATTTTTCTGTATTGTTTAACATACATATTTGTTTTTTACATTTTCATTTTAATGAATGTATCATAAATAGCCAATCCTAAATTTCTTGTATCTTTAATTCAACGCAAAACACTTTTTTAGTCTTCCATAGACCTTTTCTAACTCCAACAACACAACAAAGTAGTTTTAGGCTTACTCCCCGAGTAAGCGAAAAGATTTTTACTGAACCCAGAATGCCAGTAATTTCTGAAGGCTAAGTTCTACTTCAGTCACTGTAATTAAACTTTAATATTGTTCTCTTGATGACCTTTTCACGCAATAGCAGAATACATAGGCAATGTAATCTCACCATTCTTTTCAAGCGGGCTTACATTTTAACGAGACAGACAGACAGAAACGGAGAGAGAGAGAGAGAGAGAGAGAGAGAGAGAGAGAGAGAGAGAGGGGGTGGGTTGGGGGGATGGAAGTTAAGGTGAGGTATGGGGGATATGGGGCAACTCTTCGTCCGGAATTTCAAGAGAATTGACACCACTGATTTGGACACCCAAGTTGGAATTCTTGTTCATCTTCCGAAAGCTCGGGTCGGCTTGCTACTCTTAAATCCGTTTCGTGATCTGAAAATGGTTTCACTGGTATCTACTATCTTATGTTCGGTTTAGCCTTCTTATTTTCTGAAGACATGGCATTATCTTCTACATATCTTCTACAGGTAGTGCTTTTGTAATTCAAGTCGTTTATCGCAATTTCGAACGTTACTTGATTTCTTTTTAAGACAGATTGTTTTTTTCAAACTGAATTCCAAAATATATATGGGTTAATTGCCTGGAGGCTATTTCAAAGGTTTGTGTGGAAACAGAAATCTTATATTCTTTTATCGCTCTTCATAAAATATTAAATCTAACATTAAAATTAAAGGAGAACGTTTAATATGATTTCCCTTTGCCGAAAAGGATGTAGTGGTCGACTTTTACTATGTACATTTGAATCTTACCAACGGCCCCCCACCCTCTCTGTCTCTCTGTCTCTCTCTCTCTCTCTCTCTCTCTTCTCTCTCTCTCTCTCTCGTCTTTAATGCCTTTGTTTCAGAAGAAATTAAGTTCCAGATTCCAACTATTAAATTTTCTTATGAGCTTCATGCCACATTACGTTTTCTTTGGAATTCAATTTAAACTCCCGAGAAATGTTGAGCCACAACACTGGTGAGAGGCTGAAGGAGACTAATATATTTTTTTCTGGCAGAATCTTCGCCGTGGAAGCTCATTCATACGCGTTATCAAAAGAGATAAAGAACGAGATAATGATATTCAATGGAGGATCAGAAGCCAGCGATTTCTACAGCAAACGAGTTTCACAGACGCCCTTCCTCCTTCTAGTCGAGAATCTTATGCAAGAAAAGGATTCAGGATTGTATCCTTCAGCCTCCAGACCCTAGGACTTAATGAGCGAATGATCCTGAGAGAGCCTTTCCTTAAGATAACCTTAAGGTGATAAATGCAAAGAGGATTTGGGAAACAGCGAATCTAACACCAGGTTATAGGGGGGACGTGATGGCTGTTAATACCAGCCGTCTCATCCACTGGTGATTATAACGTCTTTCAAATGATGATTGATTTGTGAGGAGTTTGGGAGAGGATTAATGAATTTCTCTGGCTTTGAGGAAATGATGATTGATCATTAGTAGCTGATAGGTGGGTTTGATTTTATAGTGCAGGTTGTCTCTCTCTCTCTCTCTCTCTCTCTCTCTCTCTCTCTCTCTCTCTCTCTCTCTCTCTAGTCATATTTAATCTCTCTCCATTTTTCTATCTTTCTACCGGTTTAATAATACTGTCATATAAACCCACCCCCGCCTCTCTCTCTCTCTCTCTCTCTCTCTCTTCTTTTAGTGATTATACCAGTGCTAGTCTCACCGTTTTTCTTCTTTACTGTTTTCAAAAATACTACCATATCAAAATCTCTCTCTCTCTCCCCCTCTCTCTCTCTCTCTCTCTCTCCTCGACAAACAACCCACACTCAGACACATGACCCACACACACGCACACACATACACACACACAACCATCATGAAAAACGTGCCCACGCAATGCAGCCGAAAGCAGCCCTCTCCCAGAAATGCCAAAAGAGAATCAGACGAACTGAGCAGACAGAGAAGTTGGAAGCTGCTCATCTCAGTTAGAATTGACACATGCGAGTAGCAATCCTCTCAGGTCGTCTCTCATATTAAACAGATGATAATGATGTCATGAATATGATAATGAGATGAATATGGCGTTGAAGGGACTCTCAAAAGGACGGCCATTGTCCCCGTTGCTTATCTCAGTGTCCGCATCAAGTTAGACTTACCCTTATGGCTATTTTCTTTTCGCTTTCAGGACACGCTAAATTCGTCCAAAATTTTAATTCCTTTGTTCCTTCCTATTTTAATTTAATTTATTCCAGTCGACAAAACGGAGCAAATTAAAATACACTGAACTACGTTCAGTGTTTCCTATAATACATACAATAATTAAGCTCTTTTCATATCAGTGAGAATGATGTGAATATTATGAAAGCGACTTTCGTATGATATAGTATATCTAATAACCCGTGAAACCTATGTCATTATTATTATTATTATTTTTTTTTCTTTTTTTTTTCTTTTTTTTGCTCTATCACAGTCCTCCAATTCGACTGGGTGGTATTTATAGTGTGGGGTTCCGGGTTTGCATCATGCCTCCTTAGGAGTCCATACCACTTTTCTTACTATGTGTGCCGTTTCTAGGATCCAAATTCTTCTGCATGAGTCCTGGAGCTACTTCAGTGTCTAGTTTTTCTAGATTCCTTTTCAAGGATCTTGGGATCGTGCCTAGTGCTCCTATGATTATGGGTACGATTTCCACTGGCATATCCCATATCCTCCTTATTTCTATTTTCAGATCTTGATACTTATCCATTTTTTCCCTCTCTTTCTCTTCAACTCTGGTGTCCCAACGTATTGCGACATCAATGAGTGATACTTTCTTCTTGACTTTGTCAATCAACGTCACGTCTGGTCTGTTTGCACGTATCACCCTATCCGTTCTGATACCATAGTCCCAGAGGATCTGTGCGTGATCGTTTTCTATCACTCCCTCAGGTTGGTGCTCGTACCACTTATTACTGCAAGGTAGCTGATGTTTCTTGCACAGGCTCCAGTGGAGGGCTTTTGCCACTGAATCATGCCTCTTTTTGTACTGGTTCTGTGCAAGGGCCGGACATTCGCTTGCTATGTGGTTTATGGTTTCATTTTTCGTATTGCACTTCCTACATATGGGAGAGATGTTATTTCCGTCTATCGCTCTTTGAACATATCTGGTTCTTAGGGCCTGATCTTGTGCCGCTGTTATCATTCCTTTAGTTTCCTTCTTTAGCTCTCACCTCTGTAGCCATTGCCATGTGTCATCGCTGGCTAGTTCTTTAGTCTGTCTCATGTATTGTCCGTGCATTGGTTTGTTGTCCCAGTCCTCTGTTCTGTCTGTCTTTCTCCTGTCTCTGTATATTTCTGGGTCTTCGTCAACTTTTATTAGTCCTTCTTCCCATGCACTCTTTAGCCACTCGTCTTCACTGGTTTTCAGATATTGCCCCAGTGCTCTGTTCTCGATGTTGACGCAGTCCTCTATACTTAGTAGTCCTCTCCCTCCTTCCTTTCGTGTTATGTATAGTCTGTCCGTATTTGCTCTTGGTCGTAGTGCTTTATGTATTGTCATATGTTTCCTGGTTTTCTGATCTATGCTGCAGAGTTCTGCCGTCATCCATTCCACTATTCCTGCGCTGTATCTGATTACTTGCACTGCCCATGTTTTTATGGCTTTTATCATATTTCCGGCGTTGAGTTTTGACTTGAGTATCGCCTTGAGTCTCTGCATATATTCTTTCCTGATCGTGCCCTTCATCTCTTGGTGTTTTATATCCCCTCCTTCCATTATTCCCAGGTATTTGTATCCTGTCTCATCTACATGTTTGATGTTGCTCCCATCTGGTAGCTTTATCCCTTCAGTTCTCGTTACTTTGCCTTTTTGTATGTTGAGTAAGGCGCATTTTTCTATTCCAAACTCCATCCTGATGTCTCCAGATACAATCCTTACAGTCTGGATTAGGGTATCTATTTCCTTGATGCTCTTACCATACAGCTTGATGTCGTCCACGAACATCAGATGGTTGATTCTGTTCCTCTTCTTTTTCTTGAGTTGGTACCCGGCATCCATCTTCTGTAGTACTTTTGTCATGGGAATCATGGCTACTACGAAGAGTAGTGGGGGCAGTGAGTCGCCCTGGAAGATCCCTCTCCTAATATTAACCTCTGCTAGTCTTATTCCAGAGCTTGTAAGTATTGTATTCCAGTTGTGCATTGTATTTTTGAGGAAGCTGGTGGTGTTTTCCTCTGCCCCATATATTTTCAGGCATTCTATTAGCCATGTGTGTGGTATCATGTCGAAGGCTTTCTTATAGTCTATCCATGCCATGTTTAGGTTGGTTTTCCTTCTCCTACTGTTCTTCATTACCATTTTGTCTATCAGGAGCTGGTCTTTTGTGCCCCTACACTTCCTTCTGCAGCCTTTCTGTTGGTGGGGGATGGTGTTTGTCTCCTCTAGGTAATTGTGTAGCCTTTCACTGATGATACCTGTTAGTAACTTCCACATTATTGGTAGGCAGGTGATAGGCCTGTAGTTACTGGCTATATTTCCCTTACTCTTGTCTTTTTGTACTAAGGATGTTCTTCCTGTGGTCATCCATTTGGGTGCATGGTGATTTGAGATACAATGCTGGAGTTGTTCTGCTATTCGTGGGTGTAGGGCCTTGAAGTTTTTGAGCCAGTATCCATGGACTTCATCGGGACCTGGGGCTTTCCAGTTTGGCATTTTCTTTAGTTGGTGTCTGACGTGTCTGTCGTGATCTCTGTGAATCTTTTTTTTGTTTTATTCTCCCTGTTTCTTCTTCCTTGACTTCTTGGAGCCATGTTGCATGTTTGTTGTGTGATACCGGATTGCTCCATATGTTTTCCCAGAGTCTCTTACTTGGTTCGGCTTCAGGAATTTCTGGGTGGTTGTCTTCCCCTCTGGTTGGTTCCGAATAGTTTGTTCTGTTGGTATCCCTTATTCCTGTTCATGTACCGTTGGATCTTATGTGCTTTGGCCTTAAGCCTCTGTTTTACATCTTCTATTGTGTTATTATTATTTATTATTATTATTATTATTATTATTATTATTAATTATTATTATTATTATTATTATTATTATTATTATTATTATTTATTATTCTGGAAATTATATATTTTTCTATGATTATTTGAAATAGGTAAATTAGATATGAAATTAAATCAAGACAACTGAAATAAGTATAATTATTATGAGGTTTCCATTGCGATGAGTTTCATTGTATTTAGTTTCATTTACCCTCGAAGGATCTACTAAATACGATCAACTAATTTGATATATTGTAAGAGCTGCATTGCGATGCAGGCTGTTGAAGCTGATATTTTCATTCTTTAACAACACCAATTTAGAAAATGACATGAAGTAAATCAAGTATAATAAATGAGGAAAACTGTAAAATGGGCCTTGATTCGCATGTGAGATGCCGACGGGGCGTGATAAAAAATAAGAAACATTTAAAAAGTAGAACAGAAGAAAACTTTTAAAAATAATAAACATCAAAGCTTCCAGATTAGATTAGCTAGAAAAGATATTTCATTGCCCACAACAATTATACATAGCTCATACTTACAGTAATTATTTACATTTGGTCCAACAAAAGGCAAAACACTACACTTGGCAATACAAAATATTATGTACACAAAAGTAAGAGTAACAGGTTTTTATCTTATACAACAATAAAACAAAAACTAAGAGTTATCATATAGCAAACAAATTTAAGAACAAAATTTGACATTTATATACAAAAATCATACTCCAAAAAGCTATTTTTATTCCCATTTTTTTTCACCTGACAAATATTCATAAATACTCATAAAGGATTAAGCTAATAATCTTACATTGCTCTGCCAGGGTTCGCTGATTTGAAAATATATCCTTCATGTTAGATAAATTATAGGGATCTCTGATATGTTGTGTCCTTGAGCATATTTGCGTTACGTGTACTTCTGTTTGAATGGCTCCACAGGTACACAACCGCTCCTCCAACGGCAGACGGCCTCTCCCCATCCTACTCCACCTACCTACTTCCACGGCCAGAGAGTGAGATGCAATTCTGAACCTAGTAAATGAGACTCTATCTAATTCAGAAACATTATGCCTAACAGAATAGATGTCATGAACTAAGAGGTCTGGATTGATTTCTCTGTATGTAACTTTTCTTGAGGAGTCAGAATTAATGATGTTACGTCTGAGTGTTTCCATTGCGATTTTTACATCATCTCTACTATCATTAATCAGTCCTTCTATGTAAGTCTTGGTGTTATACCTGGCTCCTAATACGGTCTTAGTTGAAAATATCAAAGGGTCATCCTCCAACGAAGACCTCTCCCTCCACATCCTACTAAAAAACTTTCTCTGTTTGTTATGAACAAGATCTCGTAATGCCGGGTAACCCGATTCAATATAACATAATTCATTACAGAATTCCTCATCTGTGGGACCCCCATCAATTTTATTTTCTACCTGAAATTTCCCCTTCCAGTCTATAGCCTGCCAAACTCTCGAATCATCATGGTCCCGAAGGACACAGTCCCAGCGGTCGGTATCTGCTTCCCCACTATCCTCTTCAACCATTTCCGCACTACTCTGACACATCTCAGAATACTGGTATAATACATTCGATACAGTAGAAACAAAATCATTTACATTATTGATAAAATCATCAGTATTTATGTTCATACCTAAAATTCGGACATTAAACTTGTTCCGGTCAATCCCTTTATACTTAATTGGTTTCTTCACCAAACCGCTACACTTACATCCCATTAGTGATGCATGGCCACTCAAAGAAGATGCTCGCCTTAACACAAGATCAAGATCGATCCTACCTTTAGACATTTTAATGGATATTGGCGCATGATCAGAAGGTAAATTCTCGGTTGGGTGTGCATGAAATGATTCTATAGAATTAATCGACTGACCCTACACACACGTCTAATTAGGATACCCATCTAGTTCCCTGCTTATAAGTCTTGCTGCTAACAAAGTGTTTGTCATAAGTTTTCAGATTATTGACCACCAACAAGTCATGATCCTTACAAATTGTTGTTAAAGCATAGCTATGCATTATCATTAGGAATATTCACGTCATCAGCGACAATTGGATAGGAAAATTCTTCAGTATTACTTATTTCCCTCACACCTCTACCGAACCGCGTATTTAAATCCCCTATTATTATAAACTTGTTATCGTTATCATCACCTATTAACCTTTCTTGTATTGATGCAAATTCCCTGTGAGAAAAAATAAGGAGAGTCATTCGGCGGGATATAACATGCTCCAAATACAATTTCCGCATCAATCGTAACTGAAACCATACCTGGTCAGGTATGCTTGTGTCCACATTGACAACCTCTTGTTATAGAATATTTTTTAGTAATACAGTTGTCCCACCGCGGTGCGAATGGTCCCTCCTATCATAACTCATGTAAGAAATATATCCGGGCAGACAAACAGGTAAAGACATCTTTACCTCATTCAAAGCTACGATATCATATTGTAATAAGAATTTCTCAACATTTTTCTTTTCTAATTTAGTTTTACAACCGCCTATATTCCAGTATATAACATTTAAAGGTTGAGTAACATGTTGGGGTCGATTTAAAAACCCAGCAATCCCCATTTATCAATAACAACCCCATCTTTATACAACTTGCGTTCCTTAGCATTAAATGCAATGTTGCATCCAACGTTTTCTGGACGTTCCTTTTCTCTCTTTTCTGCTTCATATAACCTCTTCCACTCCGCTCGCACACTTGGGTGCACATCTTTCTTGATGATATTTTCTTATAGACTTCATCACGCTGATTTAGCTCCTTTGCTCTCTCCAGTATTCCATCTCGAATTATTCTTGATTCTACAGTGATCAGGATTGGGCGACGCCTTCGGGATCCTTCGGCCGCGTTTCTTTGCCCAAGCCGTCGAACGGATGAGATGTTGCCTGATCCACCTGTTACTTCAAAAACCTTAACTTTAGCATCGTCCTCAATCAAACCATCAAGGGCTTCACCATCGTCGGGAGCACCTTACAAAACCACATTACATTCTCGTTCCTTCTTGTCTAATATTTCCAGAAAACGCTGCTGCTTGGCTATTTTGTCAGATTGCTTATTTACCTGGTCTTGTAGTTCAATGATCTTCTTATTAAAAACGCTCTCAGGGGAAGTTATAGCAAATTTCAGCTGAGCAATCTTCTGCACTAGTTTATCCAATTTTTCAGTTATATAACCTAATGTGACATCATCAGGGTCTTGCTCTGTCATTATGCTGTCGATTAGCTCATCCTTAGCTCACTTGAGGACTTAGGCATTATAAGTAACGTAAACCAACAAACCACTTATCAATTTGCTGCTATAAAATCTCGTCTGAATATACCTCAAAAAATAAAAGGGAGAAAAATAATTACTTATCACTCCTACTTGCTTAGTTATTCCTCTAAAACATTCACAGAAAACGAGTGAACAACTTCCGTTGTCATGGCAACCAAGGAAATTTTTGACGGAGGGTCAGGCTCAGATAGTATATTGCTAATAAAATCACAAAGCTGTATTACTTGTCCCTATGTACACAGGAATAAATCCGAACCTGGAAATGTGTTTTGAAGGGGTAAACAGCCGAGACTACTGACTGCCTCGTAGTCAAGTAGTGAAAACCGGTGCTCATGTTAGACAAGAAACGAAATTATGGCTGAACATATGGGGACGGTTGTTTTCCCGACGATATCAAAAGGAGGCTGAAATGTTATTTCTCAATTCGTATAATTCCAACTCTTTCCTTCTCCAGAACGCGTTGCTTGATTTAGCAATTTGTACGAAAACATATTCCATAAATATACGACATACATACATACCTACATATATGGCATACACATGCCATATATGGAAATGGAAACAAGAACACGTTCATCACAGTAATAAATTGCTGACTCACGTCGGGAGCGAAACCAGGGCATTACTAATTCCTCCACATAAGTTCATAGATGAAGATAATGTGTCTACCTGAAGTTTTTCCCGGGGGGGGGGGTGGGGGGGGCTGCGTTGTTGGCGGGGTGGCAGGCGCCTCAGTAATGCAGTGCTTAGGGTCTAACTTCTTTATCATGACTTGTGTCGAGGAATTGCTAATGTCCTGACTCTCATTTGAAAGACCTTGGTTCGCTCCCGATGTGAGTCAGAATTGATTTCTGTGAAACACGTTCCCATGTATTCATTTCCATCAAATCTCACGGTGAAGGGGATAAGTCGAACGACATTGTTAGCAATTTGTTCGCTGCTGA
Organism: Macrobrachium nipponense; assembly: GCF_015104395.2. Taxonomy (NCBI): domain Eukaryota; kingdom Metazoa; phylum Arthropoda; class Malacostraca; order Decapoda; family Palaemonidae; genus Macrobrachium; species Macrobrachium nipponense. The sequence goes on from NC_087211.1 coordinate 62,654,039, forward strand.
GTCGATAGTTGGGTATAATTCGCTGTATTTTGGGCTGTATGACCTGCGCGGATAATTGCTAATGCCCTGGACTCTCACTTGAAAGCCCGGCTTTCGATTTCTCGCCCTTTACTAAGCAGTCTGCTTAGAATGGACGAGAAGTCGGAAGGCCTCGTAGCGGTACTCCATTGCTTCACCTTCCTTCGGGGATTTTATTATATATATATATATATATATATATATATATATATATATATAATATAATTATATATATAGTATATATATACATATATATATATATATATATATATATATATATATATATATATATATATATATATATATATTTCACTTTGTCTAGGCGTACTTGACTAAAGAATATAAAGAGGATTGCATCCTTCATCCTATATTGTTATCAAAATAATAGACACCTACGAAAAGAATATTATTGTGAAAATGAGAACTGCAGTGGATGTTTTAGTAAAAGATTGAAGGAATCTTGCGATTTTGATAAAGACGTGACTTTAGACTGTGAATTAGTAAAAGTGTCTGACTATCTTTCGATAATTTTGTTGGATTGTAAGAAGATATTTCTTTATGAAACTGAAATATCTCATCGATGACCCAGTTGGAATGAACTCAATAGTTCTCAGTGTCATGGTCTCCTGGTTAGCAATTAAGAACAACAACAATAACAACAAAACAATACCAAGGAGAAGGAGGGGAAACAACAACAACAAGCAACAACAAAGAAGGAGGAGGAGGAGGAGGAGGAAGGGAGGAGGAGGAGGAGGCGGGGGAGGAGGAGGGGGGTGGGGGGCGGGCGGCTACCAACATTAGGGTAAAAGAATGTTTCCTTAATGAACTCGAACTAAAAAAAAGCATGTTAGTGTCACTGCGGAAGGAATTGTTTTTAAATGTTAATGAGGCATTCCCACGGAACTGTGTTTTTTCAATACTTTATGATATTAGTGCCATATTTACATTTTCATTTACTTTTTATTCATTATCCCTTAACTCCACACCGCGATTGCTTTTGGTTTTGATCAGCTTTCAATGAAAATTTTAAAAGTTCTCTCTCTCTTCCTCTCTCTCTCTCTCTCTCTCTCTCTAGCTGTTAATGACAATGTTTATATATTCATGTTACTTTTGATTCTATATTTCTTCACTACATTCCTCCCCCCACCCCACTCCCTCTCTCTGAGAAGCACAAATTATGAGCAAATCTTAGGGAAAGGCAATTTGCTGGTATCCTCCGCCTAATTTCTTTACAGCTTCGACCCTCGAGCTGTCGATGCTTCAACTTCCATATAACAAACCCATTTTCTTAACCAGCGAAGGGAAGACGACGTCTAATGGGCGAGATGCCTTCTCGGAGTCCAGTCCTGGAGCTATTTAGTAATTATTTTATCTGCATTTATTTCCTAGACTTTTCTGTACGATTCTTTCTTGACTAGCCGGTGTTTTGTTCAGCAGTTTCGATTCTTTTACTGCGATAGACAGAAAACTTCATCGTTTCGGTATAAAATAATACCCTTATTTTTTGAAGTGGTGGTATACGGACAAGTTCAACAGCCTGCATTGTGTACTTTTCGTCATAACCTGAGAGAGAGAGAGAGAGAGAGAGAGGAGAGAGAGAGAGAGAGAGAGCGAGAGAGAGGTGTTTACAACGTGAGAGAGAGAGAGAGAGAGAGAGAGAGGTGTTTACAACGTGTGTGTGAGAGAGAGAGAGAGAGAGGTAGAGAGAGAGAGAGAGAGAGAGAGAGAGAGAGGAGTACACAACCAATGAGAGAGAGAGAGAGAGAGAGAGAGAGAGACGATGAGAAGCGGTGCTTTCAACGTGTCATGGTCGTTGACGAGATTACCGGTAACGTAACGAGAACACCTGATGGTCCCTCCAGTTTCACGAATGAATCTTAACCGTCAACAATATTTGCTTAGTGCCGCTAACCGCCTTCTAGATCAGAGAGCCCACAGAAAAACTGGTCTGTCTTTTGCGGCCAATTAAACGCAATTGATTTCAGATTTTTTTCAACGCGAACATCTGGGAACTCTTCGTAGATGGCACTTGCAAAGTAAACATTTTATTGAGGTTATTAGTTCCTCGCTGGGCGAGTGGTTTTCGCGCTCGGCTGCCAATCCAGTGGTCTAAAGTTCGAATCCCGGCTCGGCCAACGCGGAATCAGAGGAATTTATTTCTGGTGATAGAAATTCATTTCTCGATATAGTGTGGTTCGGATCCCACAATAAACTGTAGGTCCCGTTGCTAGGTGACCAATTGGTTCCTACCCACGTAAAAATATATCTAATCCTTCGGGCCAGCCCTAGGAGAGCTGTAATCAGCTCAGTGGTCTGGTAAAACTAAGATATACTTTTTATTGGGTTTATTAGTAAGGGCGAACGATGCTCAGTAATGTATGTGTAAAGCTATCAGGGAATACTTTTGTTTTTATTGCACGAAAGACGTTTTCACTTTCACTAAAAGTCGCGTTCGACCATTAGTCGTTTTAGCAAGTTCTAGTTGGATTTTACACTTTTTCATTTCTATTTCATAATGACTAAAATTCAAATTGGTTCGTCTGTTGCTCTTAATTGCTATAGATAACGTTCCTTTTATATGACTAAACTTTTGTAATTGCTATGAATCACGCTCCTTTTAATATGTTACAACCGGTAATTACTTTATCAACAACTGTGAAAGCGGTTGGCTTAGACTAAACTGGCCTTCTTACGGCAGCGAATCTCTTGCAAATTAAATGCGCTACTTTGAAAGCAGCTTCATTAGAGAAGGCAAAGGTTTCTAAACGACCGTTTATCAAGACTCGAGGTCTCTCACTTAGGAGTTAAGTACAGTCGTTGATGTTACATCGCGATCTTTGTCTAATAAACGTCGTATTTTTCTTTAGGCTTTTTTTTTTTTATAATAGACAAGAATTTGCCAAGGCCTGTTACTCATCTTACTACTTCCCCTTTGAGTTCCTTTACTCGAAACGGTTCCTTGGATTCTCCCAAGAGATTTCTGTGAAAAGTGAACTCGAAAATGATTATGTTGACTGCATAATCATTTTCGATACCCGGTATTTCTTGCTAATCTAGGATGGAGACTTCCACTCCTTAAGAGGAATGCAAATTTTGAGTGACGGACTGAAAAATCGATAGTGAAAGTAGAATAATGCAATGTGTCAAGTAATAACAAATTTTTGTTTCTTATTCATAATGAAAAATTATGTAATTCAGCCCTAATGCAGACTACGTTTCAAAATGCTTACAGCCGTCCACACCCTATTGCATCTACTGTCAGTAACCTATTCCAAAGCACTTGCCAATCACGTTCCTGGTGGCCTAAGCGCTTCAATGATGTTCTAATCTCGTCGAAGTAATTATCAGCAACGCTTGGCAGCTCGGTGGTAATAATCGCATGCAAATTTCGTCCAAGTGAATAAGGCCCAGGAAACGGTACCAGATATGAAAGCCTCGAGTTTAGTGAATAATTTTGTATGATACTGTTGTCTTTTAATCGGCGCTCCCTTCGTCAGTCGATTCCGGCTTAAAGCTGTTATGGGCGATGCAATTTCATTTACAGACTGAATTCTTTATTTGTGTGTTTCCTGTCTTTGTTTTATTTATTTATTCAGCTGTTCATCTATTTATTTATTTATTTATATTTGGTAGTCCAATTTTTACAATCTTTGATAACTAAAGGTAAAAGAAGGCTAAAAAGCTACGTTTTTATAAAGCTTTTCATGTTCCTCAATACTTATTTAAATTACGGATTGATCATATTTTTGATTAATTGAGAAAAATTTAACTTCTTCTCAAGTTATAACTTGATGGGGAAGCTGATAGGAGAGTACGTTAAAGTCTGTACCTAGCCCAGCCCCAAATTCAAGGAGTAATCGGGTGAAGGCAGTCTTAGGAGCGGTCTTTGAAGATTGAAGATTTTACAAGTTTGAGAAAACGGAGGAGAGAAGAAAGTTCCGCTTCTCACGATTTCAAACCTTTTCAGCATCACTGATCATCGTCCTCATTTATAAAACGCTTTGTATATCAGCAAATCCCTTTTAACGGTTATGTATCTAATGACGATTAATATAGATAAATATTAACAATTGTTAATGTTAATTAATGATTACCCTGAATTAATTATTAATATCTACAAATATTAGCAATCAATAAGTTCAATGTTTACACCCTTCGCCTCGTCCATGTCCCGCTTACCTGAAGTTGTCTCAGTCAGAGATTCGGTGCGGTACGTAACGTCTCAGGGCCGAGATTTTCCGTCTCAACCCTATCTCCCATTACTGTCATCTTTTTTTTTCGTTTTTTTTACGACTCTATCGATAAAAATTCCGGTCCCCAGTCGTTTTGCTTTCACAGCTCTTTCTTCTTCCTGACGGAGTCCCGTTCGGGGAAGTCCTTTCGAAGTTTGTGGCAATAATAAATCTCAGCGTCAGACTGAAATTGATATTACAGATTTTGCTCTCCCTTCTTCATTCTCTCGGTCTTGTTTTCATTTCGGTAAATCTTCATCTTTCCACGTTTTCTCCTCAGTTCTCGTTGAGAATAGAGAAACATTTACCTAAATCGGATACTGAGTTATGTCAGATACTTGTGATTTGTGGTGAAATCAATTAGACGTAGGTCATTGTTAACTTTGGTGGTCACTTTGGCTCTCATTCCAAATGTTTCTTTTTAAAAGGATTCATAAAAGTAATAACTTGAAAACTTTCCAAAAATGTTTACTTAATTTTCCACAGCCTTACAGGTCGAAAGTATCGTTGTCACTGCGAATGTTGACATAGGAATGAAAAAAAAATAATTAAAGATTTAAACTCATTCGTTAACGTCTGAAATTTTGATATAAGAAACGGAAAATATGAAAATATGACTTTGTGTCTGAGAATTATGTTTTGACGTTATGAAAAGCGATCTCATTTTCTTATTACCACAAACATTTGATTACTTAGGCTAAACACGTCCTGATATCGAAAATTAATCAAAAGTAATGCTCCATAGACTCCATAATTTATATAAAAAAATATATACACACACACACACACACACACACACATATATATATATATTTATATATATATTGTGTGTGTGTGTGTGTGTGTGTGTGTGTGTTTATGTATGTGTGTGTATGTATATGTGTGTGTAAAGACCTTCCAGTTAAGAACATGTAAATATTATAGCGAATGCTTAAAAACGTTCACATATCCAGAATTAATTGGCAATACGGATATTGAATTTTGATGGATTCTGGGGAATGATCTTTACATATTAATATTCATTCAACCGTTTACGGCGTTCAATGCGAAATTTCGTCGAATATTATTTTCATTCTTAAATATTTTCCTTGTGAGTAAGCGATGGAATCTAGTTTTTTTTTTTTTATCCTTATACAGAATTTAGGCCAAAGGCAAAGCGCTGGGACCAATGAGGTGATTCAGCGCTGAAATGGAAATTAACGGGAAAAAAAGTCTGAAAGGTGTAATAAGAGGAAAACCTCGCCGCTGCAATATGATAGTAAGATGGTGGATAGAAAGATGGAAGAAAGAGAATATGAACTGTGATACAGTAAAAGGAATAAAAGACTATGCAGCTGGGGCCGAAAGAATAATGCAAAAATAAAAAAACTCTAGTAATGCCTATAGTTCACCGGATGAGGTGCACTGACGGCATTGGCCCCCTACGGGATATGGAATGGAATGCCTCAGGGATCCTTGTAAAGCATAATTATGGTTGCAGAATCGAGATATTTCTCTGAAGGAGCAATTCATTTTCTCTTCTTCATAATTACAGTTTGTCTGCTCGACTTGAATCCAAATTCTTTTGCGTCAGATAATTACCAGTCATAAGTATTCAGGTTTTAGATAGTATAGTTTTCCTGCCGTTTCGCTCTCTCTCTCTCTCTCTCTCTCTCTCTCTCTCTCTCGCGAGAAAGCTTATCGAATTTTCAAAGAATGACCGCATTAGATAGTCTCTCTCTCTCTCTCTCTTCTCTCTCTCTCTCTCTCTCTCTCTCTCTGCAGTGCAAACGCCCCCTCCCGTTAAACTGCGTAACATAACTCTTGTTGATATCAGAATTCCACCAGAGGTACTATTATTTAGCGCACAATGCCAGCTAGAATTGCCACAAAGGAAGCAATAATACCTGAGCCGTTCTGTAAATATTCCAGATTCATTCTTACTTTCATTTCCTAAGAATTAATGAGGCAAGGCTAGAATTCCGGAGTGCTTCTCATATGCCGTCGTTTACCCTTTGAGTTGAATAAATAGAATATATCTGCATAAGTATTTATTATTATTTTTATAAAAACCAATCCCGAATGCATTTCATGGGAAACAGTGAACCAAAAATAGTTACTGGCACTTTCAAAGCCTGTTAATAAAATCGACCTAATATAACAAAGCCTTGCAAAGTGCACATCCTAAGAATCATTGACAGCATGCAATACAAAAAATAGAACTTCATTTCCCAAGAATGACTGACATGGCACAATCACCTCCAACTAAATGATTTCCCGAGAAATACTAACACAGGAAACACTGACGTAAATCGACGCCTACGGCCGGAGAGGCGATATTCTTATGTCATGGGATTGCCTCGGTGCCTCATATTACCGACAGAGAACAAAGCTTCATCGTCGTTGTTTTCCTTTGATCGTCATTTCGTCGTGACAGGGAATCATCATTCCAGTTTGTTTTATCTCAGATGGAAGCACGGGAATCATCCGTGATGGGAAAGAAACTGCGAAGAGGACTTGGAATTTATCGCGGCGAGTTCAGTATTGATTTTTTTGTATATTAAGATGGTAGTGTTAGCCTGGTCTAGTGGAAGAAAATTTCTAATCTGTTTGACTCTCATGAATGCAGTTTTATATCATATTATAATGAGATGATACGAATTATTGCTAGTTATTTTTTTTACAAGTTGGATCTTTAACATTTTTCTATAAATTTGTAGTTGACACTACATGAAATTGAAAGAGAAAAATGAATGAAAAATAAATGAAATCAAGGAAGCATACTTTGACCTAATGGAAATAAAAGGAATGCATAACGATTTTGCTAGATCTGGTGCTGAATTTAACTAGACTCATGGCAGGGTGTTGGCCTGATACTTCCATATGTAACCTTTAATTGAAAAAAGTGAGTAGGTCCAACGCTTGCAAATGTAACATTGAACCGGCGAACGTCAGCTGTCTAGTGCTTGGAAGTTTACACATCATGCTTATACGTATGACCTTTAACTAGCAAAATGGCTTGCACATAATGATTGCAAAAATAACCTTTTAACTAGTGTCAGTTTGTAGGCCTTACACTTATAACTGCAATCTACTATTTGCGAGCGCGACGAAAGCGTGAATCCTTAACACTTGCTAAAATATCCTTGAACTGACGACAATTTATAGGCTAACGCTTCAAAATGAAACTGCTCATTGGTAACACTAAGTATACCTAACTACTTAACTGTTGGTTTTGTCTTGAAATAAATGTCCAATATGAGTAATATCATTAAGAAAGACGAGACCAATTAAGTATGAGGCCTTGTAAGGACTAGACAACAACAGAACCAAATTTATAATGTTAAGAGAATCACTCGAGTGATTTGCTGTACAATGACAATAAAACTTCGCTGCAGGTAAGAAAATTAATCGATCGCATTCAGCGTGAGTCAGGAGGTAAACAAATTTGCGATTAATGTAAATGATTATTTCTATAGTGGAACTGGAGTTAATGGTTATTCGGATCCCGAAGGGGACAGACTGAACTACCGGTGCTTCCCATCACAGAGAACACGAGATAAAAAGCGGCCTCCCACCTCAAATCGCTGGATGTAAGATTTAGACAGAGTTTCTAATATAGGTGATAGTAACCTTCATTAATGAACACAATAGGAATTGATGACTAGCGTTATAATGATAATTAGAAGAAGCCTTAATTCAAAAGAATAGTTCATCTTTAAAACCTACAAAGGTGCGATGCCCATTCGGACGAAAGCTTATCTTATTTGCCCTTTTTTTGAATGATCTTACTACTATTTTAATCGCCAATGTATCACATTATTATTATTATTATTATTATTATTATTATTATTATTATTATTATTATTATTATTATTATTATTCGAATAGTGGATTTCCTTTTAGTGCCAAATATCACGGTACTTACATGATCAAATTTTGTTCTGCCGATGCTTTTAGTTCTGGACAATGACTGACCAACACCTGGAGAAGGATTTGCACGAGAACCTCATTGAGGGACAAAGCCTGGAAAGGGAAAAGGGGTTATTGTAATCATTCCTGTTTCTGATGCTATTGTTGATGTTGGTGTTGTTCAAAATTTTTCGTTTCACTTTGCAAATTCCCCAAGAACAAAATAATCACGACAGTTAACTTGAAGCTCACTAGCAATGAAACTTTCATTATATATTAATCACCTTCACACTTTGCCTCCAGATCTAATATTGTGATTCCGTCACTTTCATCTCGTCGATGATCACTGTTGCAGAATAATCATTTCGGGAAAATAATGTTTCACAAAATCGCTAAAACCTTTAACACACTATGCCATGTAACGTCAACAAGAGCAGATGCGTCATCTCAAAATACATGTGATAAAGCTTAGTTTTCCCCTCCCTCAATGTACCACGATTCTAAACAAGACAATTTCTTCCTTCCAAGAATGCACAAAACGCGTAACTCGAACATTATCCCTCTGTGCCACACTAAACCCTCCCTAGTTGTAACTACAACCCATAAACTACGAAACTAAAGTGCTTAAGCCTGCTTCTGCTTAATAAGGCTAACAGCAAAGACACGGTTCCAAGACTTGAAACAAGGACCCAAAAATTATTACTTAACAAATTCCAGTTCCCTCCATTTCCATCTATCAGGTTCAGGTCGAAATTATCGTGCGATTCTCGTAAAATATCAAAATTTGTCTCGCTCTTACGAGGATAGATAAATAGAGCTTGGATTGAAAAATGTTCATCAAAGTCAGCCTTTCCTTCAGGGAAAAACAAGCAAGAGGAATGAACACTTTTACTTCTACAAATTAGTTTTTATTCCAAATAATACTTTACACTGTAACATAATACGGAGAAATGTATTCTCTCTCTCTCTCTCTCTCTCTCTCTCATCATCATCATATATCCCCAGGACTGAAATATTCGTAACTTTTGGTGTATTCTTATGCACTGAAAACTTCAGCTGAGAATCTAAAATGAAAATCTAAAAAAAAATACACGTAATAAATGATGAAAAATGTATTTCAAAAACAGTTTACAACAAAGACTAGAAAAAAATGCGTTCATCTACAATCTAATTTCTGAAGAGGCATTAATATCAACAGTTAATGTGACCCGGTCATACAACTGCATAATCGGAATTTCCAAAAAATGAAGGATTAATGAGGTATGTCGTGCAATTTTCAAGAATGATCTTAGGCGTGTGCCACATGGAAAACACAAACACACACACAAGTACACATAGTATATGTGTACGTGTCTGTGTGTGTGTCATCGTTGCAGAATGTGTTGGGGTGAACAATTAAATTCTCATTATGATCAAGTACCCTCAACTTAAATATATAAATGGAATTTATTACGATGGTATATAACTTCACAAAGAAAAGGCTAAGATCAAAATATATCCTTGTGATTCTTCAGACTTTCTTTAGAACGCTGCGAAGGCTAAATTTCTCTTAGTTTTTGACCATTTTGCCGATTACTTTTTTTTTGGGGGGGTGGGGGGGGGGGGGTGTTGGTTGGGGGAATGAGAGCTTGAGACTAAATTTCCCAGAAGCAAAAAGCGAGACAAATGGCTATGGCCGAGGATGGAGCAGCTGACTCGCGATGTCTGTCATAGTTTTACTGGCGATAATTTTCCGAAAACTTCCCACCAGGATTTATGGACATGACATACCTTCAGAAAAGAAATGGTTTTCGTAGAGCTACTCTTTATAGGCGGACATTTCTTATTGAAAAGGTAATCTTTGTGTAATTAGATTTTAACGGGCATAAGTTCTAAGCCTCTTTTATTACTGGTTTTAGCTCTGGAGTGTTAGAAAACTTATAACGGAAAAGGTAAAAATAAAGTTAAATCTAAATTAAGATCCAAATTACTGTCATCATGATCGGCGTCATAAAATATGTCGTTTGATCATTCCTGTTGAAGAATTCCATTTTTAGATCGAATTTAATTTGATTATCTATTTCAAAAAATTAGAAACAGCCTCCCCAGGAAAGTGGTGTTACCTATCAGTACACAAAGACGAATATGCACTGTAGTTGCATGCATGCCGTCATATGTCTCTGTGCAACACTAACATCAAGTACGAAGAATGATCTAGATTATACCATGGCAAAAGAGAAATTAAATTTTGATATGTTGATACAATCCAGGTCATGAATGAAAATGTATAATGGGGGGTTATATTTTAGAAATATGGAAAGAGAACGTAAAAGAATGTCCAGAATATTCCTGTTCCTTCTTGGTAAAAACCTAAGATTTGTTTAATTACTCTAATACCATCCAATCCTGTCTGCAGTGGAAGTTTAAACAAGGAGACTAATTTTCAATCCTGCAGTTATGATTGTCACAGAAGTCACTCCTCAGTAAAAGAAATGATTAACAAGGATAAAATTTACGAAATAGATTTACGTGTAAATAATATACTGCATAATAAGAAATCTCTGATTCAATCAAAAGAGCCCAGGGCACTCATCTTGACCATTCTCAGTTCCTCTCATTTAAGAAAGGAACTCAATTGTTTTCTAATGCGGATTTGGAAAAGACCTTTCAGACCCACGATAAATATTTTCCATAGTTATGGCCCAGAGCAAAGTAACTGTTAACTGCCGAAGGCTTTTTATTTCAATAAAACCTTCTCTCTCTTGAGTTTCTTTAGTCTTATGGCTCATGTTCTTGGACGGTGTCAGGACTAATTTTTCATATTTGTTAAGTACTGTAATTATTAAGTATTATCATTCCTCTGTGTATAAGATTTTGTATACAATGAAAAGCAGTGTGAAATAGTATGTACGTATACCTGTTTAAGTGTAACGCCGAAACCCTACTGGTGATGCTCTCGTCCCCATGTAAGTTTGTAGAATGAGGCTACCTTAGATATTCTGGAATATACATCACATCAATACGGTCATAGGATTTGCTGTCTTGTCTCCCTACATCACCATCATTTTCGACGGCACGGGAATGATGATTCGTATCCTAAATGAGATAACTTAAAAAGTCGCTGTTGTTTCGCAGTTGTTGATTTATTCAATGCTCTAAAAACAAGTCAAATTCAAATGTTCTCTCTTCCCTTTTCCTTGTCGCTGCAAACTTATTCATAATCCGCGGGGTGGAAGTTACAAAGTCAAGAGTCAACTAAGATTTTATATATAACATCAACTTCAAACCATGCAGCTCCTTAATGTGAGGGTTTCTCCCTTCTACGGTGCTCGGCTATCAATCCAGTGGTCCGAAGTTCGATTCTCATTTCTGCCAACGCGGAATCAGAGGAATTTATTTCTGGTGATAGAAATTCATTTCTCGATGTAATGTGGTTCGGACCCTACAATAAGCTGTAGGTCCCGTTGCTAAGTGACCAATTGGTTCCTAGCCACGTGAAAATATCTAATGCTTCGGGCCAGCTCTAGGAGAGCTCTTAATCAGCTCAGTGGTCTGGTAAAACTAAGATATACTTAACTTTTCCCCTCTACGGTTCCTGATTGTGGAATCCTCTACCATCTTCTTTGCTTTCCTAATAGACTGTCTTGCCTCTTTTCAAGACGGAATATATATATATAATATATATATAATATATATATATATATATATATATATATATATATATATATATATATATATATATATATCTTAAAAGGGCACAGTAGTGAATTGTTAATCTCAGTTCTTTCCGGTTAGAAACAGGTCAGTTAGAGACAAGTGCTGGATTCCAAGAAGAATGCTGAAATGAAAAACAGCCAGGAAAGATAACCAATGCAATTTGAGGTTGGTGGCACCTCGGAAATCACATGCCTTGGATATGGAGCACCCGGGTTTGCTGGGTGCCACGCAAGGCGTGTCTGCATGTGTGTTCGTAGCAAACGATATATGGCTCTGGTGATGAGAAATAAGGATAAGAGAGGGCACTCTTTGATTACTTGTGACAGGGTGCGGAACACACCTGGAAGAGGTGTTGAGAGGTATTGAGAAGTGTTGCAGACCTATCGAATAAGGTAATGTATAAAGGACTTTGGAAAAGTTAACTTTTGAAGTGATAAGAAATATGTGGGAAAAAGAGAAGTGTGGTGCAGTACACATTCTTTTTGATTAACTTTCCTGGGTAAAGTGGTATAATATTTGTGGTCTCTTTATTTCAGATGGGTTCAAATTCACCATATAGAAAAATGGATTCCCTAAGACTTTACTGATCTATTAAACTGGTGTGGTTAGTCGGACATAGTGAGATTACACGGTGTACTTACTTAAACCTAATTTGGAGAAGAAAACGATAGTTTAACGTTTTTTGGGGGGTCACAGTTAATTCATTTTATTCCATTTTATTGATTCATTTTGTTCCATTTTAATGTCAGCTAATTTGGGAAATAAAAAGTATATTTTTGCATGTACGGATATTTATTTCAGCATAGTTTGCATTTCAGCTAACACCTAGAGAGATTCTGCCACAGGACGTGGGTAGGTAGTTGTCTGTCAGCAGTTTGTTTAATTTTGTTTAAACAAGTGTAATTTGGTCCTAAAAACTCATTTAAGAGATTGGTGGCAGCAGTAAAAGGTTCATGTAGGGCTGTAGGTAGCGCTTCCGAAGAGACTATATATGGATTAGGCATATTTTTGGGAGGGCGTTTGTAATTATGTATTGGGCAACTTGCATTATTACTGACTTAAGGCGTAGCTACGTTGGGTGCACGGTCGTGTGGGCAGGCAGTCTTTCTAGCATGTGTTTAGGTGTGAAGGGACTGTGTTTCTGTGTTCAAAGGGGAGGGTAAAGTGTATTTATGGCATATTAAAGGGTATTTGTGGCGTAACGGGAATGAATTACGCGCGGTTGCAACGTGTAGACAGGTACTGTCTCCGGTCCTATGAAGACGTGAATGTATAATTTTATATTTCCTTCCTTTCTTTTTTTTTCTCTTTATATTGGTGTTAATTTACTCAAAAGTGTCTTTTATTTTGATGTCCCTCGAGATTTGGTGGACATCAGTGGTTTTGTGGCAAAAAATACAGGAGAAAAGTGGTATTGTGGGTTATGCTCTTGTGCGAGAGAGAGAGAGACTGAGGCAGTGGATGCCGTGGTGGCAGCAGTAAAAGGTTCATGTAGGGCTGTAGGTAGCGCTTCCGAAGAGACTATATATGGATTAGGCATATTTTTGGGAGGGCGTTTGTAATTATGTATTGGGCAACTTGCATTATTACTGACTTAAGGCGTAGATACTTGGGTGCGGCTGTGTGCAGGCAGTCTTTCTAGCAGTGTTTAGTGTGAAAGACGTGTTTCTGTGTTCAAAGGGGAGGGTAAAGTGTATTTATGGCATATTAAAGGGTATTTGTGGCGTAACGGGAATGAATTACGCGCGGTTGCAACGTGTAGACAGGTACTGTCTCCGGTCCTATGAAGACGTGAATGTATAATTTTATATTTCCTTCCTTTCTTTTTTTTTCTCTTTATATTGGTGTTAATTTACTCAAAAGTGTCTTTTATTTTGATGTCCCTCGAGATTTGGTGGACATCAGTGGTTTTGTGGCAAAAAATACAGGAGAAAAGTGGTATTGTGGGTTATGCTCTTGTGCGAGAGAGAGAGAGACTGAGGCAGTGGATGCCGTGTGAACGGATGCTGAGTTAAGCGGTTTTCTCTCGTACTTTTTTTTTCCTTCTTCCTGTTTTTTTTTTTTTTTTTTTGTTTCCGGAGCAACCTTGTATTTACAGCTGATAACCTTGAACCTGAGCAGTGACGAATTTATATGGCGGTTGGTTAGGCGCGGTGCATGTTTATTTTATCTTTTATTAGTGGATGATTATTATTAATTTCTGGGTTGGGGTTTGTGTGTGCATATATATATTAATGTTACTGAGGTCGAGGAAGATCCTGAATTATAAAGGTTTTCATAAAGAAAGCAAAATGGCTGACGCAAGTGGTAACCAGACTCTGGTTCACCGGATTACAAATGTAAATGTGGGTGTCAGTCCGTTCCGTGGGATTGTAGATAGTGCAACTTTTATTGAGGGGGTGAATAACTATTTAAACGCCAAGGGGATTACAGATGATATAGAGGCGTTCATGGAGGCGAAAGCCTTGTTAGATTTCAATAAAGGTGATCTTTCCTACCGGTGTAGATTTCAGTATTCAAGGTGTCGATCATGGACCGATTTACAGGTATTTTTAACAGCGGCATATGGCTCAAAGGAACAAGGTGATATGGTGAGAGATTTGAGAGGGCTGTTCAAAATCCGGAAAGGCACAACAAGCCTTATTGAGCATAGCTCAAAGCTTTTTGACTCAGTGGGAGAATGGATACAGAAATTGAAATATTCTAAATGGGTTAATGGGGATAAAGTCTCGCTCGACAATTTACATAAGCTGATTCATTTTGCAATGCTCTTACAGGACGTACCAGACAAAATAGTAGACAGTTTTGATGAAAGATTGGACCTATATCAGACGAAGAATTAATTTATGCCCAAATTTAGAAACATATGTCCAAATGTCCCACTGTGGATAGTACATTTTTTAACGGGACTGGTCCGAGAAATACGGCGCAGAGAGGCACAATTTCCTACTCCCCGTTTGTGTGCAAAAGTATAGAACATAATAGAAGATCGATCAATCAAAGGCAACAGCAGTTGCGTTGCTACAATTGTAATAAACCGGGGCACACAAAGAAAGTAAGTAGAGTCAAATATTGTGGAATGTGTAAGAGTGTGGATCACTATTGGCAAGCTTGTCCGTCTCAAATACGGAAAGATGCGAGACCTACACCTCAAAGGTCTGGGAGTTATAATACGAGAACTTCCCAGGCAGGTTACTTAAGAGGGCAAAGGGATCGGCGAAATTTTTGGAGAGCCGATCAACAAAAAGGGTACAGATGATGATTTGTATGTGCCATTGTGGTCTCGTGGGGGACGCCCCAGAGCCCAGGCCTATAGTATATGGAAAAGTGGAGGATGTTAATATCCCGGTCTTTATTGACACCGGCGCTAGTATAAATTTAATGGATCAAAATTTGTATCAATCCATGTTCTCTCATTAGCCTCTGAAACCCTCAACGGAGACGGTGTGTGATGTGGAAGCCCATAGATTAAACACTCTGGGTTGTGTTAGAATACGGTTTACTCTCGGTGATATAGTGTTAATAGAACCATTTTTGGTTATAAAAGGTGTTGCGCTGGGCAACAGACTTTTGCTGGGCCATCCGGCATGTAGAAGACACAAGATTTCGGTCCAAGCGGGTATTAGATTGGAATACCTGGTGTTTTTATCCCTTATGAGGACGCAAGTGAAACTCAGAGATTCTGCCACAGAATGTGGGTAGGTAGTTGTTTCATTTTGTTTAAACGAGTGTCATTTGGTCCTAAAAACTCGTTTAAGAAATATATATATATATATATATATATATATATATATATATATATATATATATATATATATATATATATATATATATATATATATTATATATATATATATATATATATATATATATATATATATATGTGTGTGTGTGTGTGTGTGTTGTGTGAGCGCGTGTATGTGTAGCAGCAACCACCTGGAGTTCTAGAACGACAATCATGTGCTACTACACTTTATTTGGCTGACGGTTGAAGGCCATCTGTGTCCCATTCTGATAAAAAAAAAACATGCTTAAAATAAAAAAAAAACTGGACTTCTACAATAGATAAAAGTATGAAAGCAAAACGAAGTATACCGAGCAGTTACCGAAGGCAAAGACTGATTGACATAAAGGGCCGTTTACTTCGAACGGAAACACACAAGAGGTATACACACGTACAGAGGAGTTGACGTAGTCTGAACATTTAACTGAGGAACTAGCAGTTCGATGAACAGAGATTTAAGTATATGCAACAGGTGATCATTTGGAAGCTTATCAATCATTTTGAAATCTTTATAATCAATACACTTTTTTTCATTTTTGGCGTGATCTCTTATGCACGAGAATGCTGGGTCTGATCGTTTTAAACCCGTTCGGTAACTCACGCCACGATGCGAGTTTAACATCACCTTCAGCAACCTACGAGTACCCCCAGGTCACATCTAGGGCAATTGAAGAGTTAAATGACTCCCGAGATCATCAATGGATTACGCTCTTCTTTGTATTTAAACAAAGACCCAAATGTCATTGGTTACCGGATATTAATTTAAATTCAACGGCAGGTAGGTGGGTACTTGTTCACTATTCGCTGTAAGCATTGATAAAAATGTATATCGTAAATCAAAGGGTTTTGCATAAAATTATGGTTTAGGAACTGTTGGTATTTAAAATTTTGGGTGGAAAATATTAAAAAATTTATAAAGGTGTTGTGAAAAAGCATAGACAGTAAACAATTATTTTAAAAAAATAATATTGTTGGGGTGCAAAATTTCTCAATTTGAACTATTCCATTCAGATGTTTAGGCCAAGGCCCTCCTGCATAAGACCATCCACTGGTGAAGTGAGCGTCCTAACGGCTGGAGTACCATCACCTATATAAACACACACACACACACACACACATATATATATATATATATATATATATATATATATATATATATATATATATATATATATACATATAAAGTGTGATAAAAAACAAGGACAGACGGCTAACGGTATATCAAAGGGTGTCGGTATTAGACCTTTCAACGCAGTAAATATGGCGTTTTGTGGACATGATTAAATCTTTACTGGAATTACTAGCTTCAGTGGTTTTGCGGAAAATATTAGTTTTGTATGGGGAGAACTGATGCTCCTTTCTGGTTCAAGAGCATATGATAAGGATAGAAAGAGAGAGAGAGAGAGAGAGAGAGGATTGTTTCTTTCTAGCAGGGTGAGGATTACCTCGTCGAGGACCTCTCGTTTTCTCTCTACCCTCATCTTATCCTCTCGGCACCCTAGCTGCTACTCACAACAATCGTCTAACGACTGCGTACTTAATTCACTGATTATGCTACAGAGGGACACCTAATAAATAGGGAACGAGCCCCTCTCTCCCTCCCCGTACGGTTTGTGATTCGAACCTAGCTCGTCCATTTGTGAGATAGACGTGGTAAATCTGAAAAAATGCAAATCTCACTGTGCTCGGATATGAAAGGCTTTAGGAGGCCTGGCGTG
>NC_087211.1:62682079-62687079 GCF_015104395.2 Macrobrachium nipponense
TAACATAACATGAAGTTCTAAAGATATCAGTGACTGTTTTAACGTGGTTACATAAGATTTCTTCCATCTTTGAGAAGAAAAATAGATTAATAAGGTATGAATCGTGCGTCAGGCAGGTGAACCAAAAATTATGAATCTCTGCCACCAGTTATTTGGCCGACATATACTATATATATATATATATATATATATATATATATATATATATATATATATATATATATATATATATATATATATATATATATATATTCTTTTCGCAACTGTAGGGTTTTCTCTAATGACCACTTTAAAGTTCGGGAAATTCATCTCCTAAACTGTCTGGGTGTCTTCATCTTGCTGTCCAACTACTCAGACTCCCTCTTTTCACTGGTTGAAGCGCTGGGTGGCCGGGAGTGGCCCAGTGCTTTGGCTTGACCACCTAAATTTCATAAAAGCAAAGCAATAACAAGATGGGAGGCTCATTCAGCACAAAATCATTCCTGGTTTACGGCAGCTGATGCTGTTTTGGATTTGCCGATATTGACTTTCGTCGGTAACAAACATCCTTACTAACGATATGAATAAACAACACTTGTCTTTGTCTGATGAACAGCGCCTTTTGAAATGTAACTGTGCGCTTTTGTTATCTCTTACTGCTGACATTATTCATGGAAATTAAAGATGAATGTCTTCGTAGAGATTTGGATGATTGTAAGCAGGTTGAGACATACTCGGGACCAGTTGATTCCTTTAATGTACGAGAGTTGATTACAGATCAAGGGATGAGCGGGAACTGACTTGTCTTTTCTGAACCCCGTGCAAAGAGATACACATAACAGGGAAAACATATCGTACCTCAAATGGAACATTCCTACACCTCCCCTTTAAGATCAAAGCTCCCCATTCAAAGCAAACATAGTATATTTAAAACATAAGTATAGATTTCTCCTTTTAGTTGCAAAAATAATAAAACTAGTAAAGGTAGTAACATATGAAGCAAAGGGAATTCAGCTATAATAAAGATAGTCCTTCGGACACAGCGCTGGAACATACATAAATGGTAAACATGACAAGAGGAACACTTATTAAACCCAAATAATCAGGATTAAAGTATATGCACAAAACTTGACATGTTTAGGGGATATTTATTAAACAAAACTAAAATGAATTACTCAGTAATATAATCATCGTGCCCATTGCGGGGGACGACGTACCCTAGTGCTACTTCTCTCCTGGGTGGGTACTGGGCCAGCCTCCCCCGAGGCGGTGGGAGTAGGTTCTCCCTCAGGTGGTGTGGGTGGTAGGGATCTCAAATGCTTGCGATTTCTTGTCGAAATTCTTCCGCTCCCGTCTAACCTTATGCGATATTGGCGGTATCTATTCTTTTCAATAACCACCCGCTTCTATTCCAGGCTCGTGTAGTCACATCCTGGATAGCTACCCTCTCCCCTATTTGTAGGGGGGAAAGATCCTTGGCTTTCTCATTATACTTGGATGATATTCGTTGCTCAACAACGCTTCTTTCCCTCTCTCTTGCGGACAAGGTTTCCGACCAATGCTCGGTGACGAAATGATAACTTTTTAACATTGGCACCGAATCTCGAAGTTGGCGACCCATGGCCAGCTGTGCAGGAGACTTATCTATACCACGTAATGGGTGTATTTCTATACTGCAATATCGCCTGAGCTACCTTGTCATTGTCTAGCCCTCCATCAGGTAGAGTATTGCCCATTAATGTTCGTTTGGCGGTGCGCACAGCAGCTTCTGCCCACCCGTTGGACTGGGGGTAGTGAGCAGACGACACTCTCATAGATACCCCCCACTTACCAAAGAAATGTCTCATTTCCATGCTCGTTAGATTCGTGCCCTCGTCCACTGATATTTCTTCAGGTGCTCCCCGCACTGCATAAAATATCTTCTAAAAACTGGGATCAATCTCGCGGATGTAGTTCCGTTAGCGAAGAAATAAATTTCCATCCATCCAGTCAGTCGATCGGCGTAGACCATATACTGCCTCCCTGCTACTTGAAATAAATCTGCAACTGTTCTCTGAAACGGATATTCGGGAGGGGGAGTGTATATAATACTTTCCTTTGTTGCGAAGGTGCCGCAACGTTGCAATCATGACACTGTGCCTATAATTTGCCAAGTCACCCTCAATCCCAGGCCAATAAACTGCCTGTCGTGCTCTTCTGCTCATGGGAGTTCAGTTGATTGATGACCACACCCACTTTACCTGAATGTAAATTGGTTGCAATGCGTAAACGTAGTGCCTCCGGAACTACCAGACGAACATGCCCCTCGTCATATACATATGTGACTAATCCTTCAATGACACTCAGTCTATCACGTACATTGAAAAAAGGTTTTAGGCAGGGCTCCACTTGAGACCTTGACGGCGGCCAACCCCCTTCGCTGACACGTCGCTGCAATAGTAAATAATCAGGATCCTTCTCTGCTTCCCCCTCATGGTAGCCCAGTCCATAGTAATGACGTCATCCGCCAGCGATGACGTCATGGAGGCAATACAAACTTCGTTCATAAGTTCCTCCTCTTCTTCGTCTTTGACGGTAGTTTCACTGCGAATCACTAGGTATCTTGATAACGTATCGGCTGCCGAATTCTTCTTCCCCGCGGCAAATATCTTATGGTAAAACTATATTGCATAGTTTCTCCTTCAACCTTAGTAGTCTCGGGTTTGCAATGTCTTTTAGGCTCCTATCCCCAAGAGTTTTACCAAAGGTCTAGGGTCCGTGATTAAAATGAAATTCGGGCATCCCAATAAAAACAATCTCGATTTCCTAAGGCACCATACTACTGCAGCCGCTTCCCCTCAATGACGGCATAGCCGGCCTCCGCCTCCGTCAGGTGCCTGCTGCCACATAATGCCAGTTTCCATTCCCCCTTGACAACAAAAAGGGGCATTGAGATCCTCGCAATTGCAATATTGTTGCAATATAACAAATCCCATTCCTTCTCTGCACCAATCGGTAACAACAGCAGTGCGCCTTGTCTTATCATAATATGTCAGTCCGTCGCCCAACATCTTGCAAATGCTGTCCCGGGCTGCAACAAACTGTTTTGAAGGCGTTGGTCCCAATAAACTTTCCGATGGGGGGATTTCTTGAGAAGATCCCTGAATGGTTCCATTACCGGTGCTACAGCCACGAAAGGTGCAATTTGGTTCACAAGTCCAAACCAAGATCTTATATCCGTGATAGTTGGGCTTGCAGGCATGGGGAAGTTCTTAATGGCACTCATACGCTCATTAGAAGGTCTATAATTATCCCCAATCAAGTTCGTACCCCACAAACTCTACCTGTCTTTGACAAAATCGGAATTTATCCGGATTCAGTGTAATACCATTATCTCCACATAATTGCAAAAAATCATAAGTATGCCAAAAGGCTCCCTCAACACTGTCGTCATATAACAACACATCATCTATGCACTTGTACTTTCTGTGTACATCAATAATAACATCATCGAACCTTTTCGTGTATGCATCGGGGGCCGCGCAATGACCCATAGGTGTTCGACAATACTGGTATCTCCCCCATGGTGTAATAAACGTTGTCAACTGTCGGCTCTCCTCATCTAATGGCACCTGGTGGAATCCGGCATAGGCATCAACTACAGTCTTATATGTACGAAGTGGCACACCCGAGACCATGTCAAAAGGAGCACATGTGTGATGCGTTTCTCGTTTGCAATTTCTTATTCAGCTCTTGATAGTCCACGGTCTTCCGTGGTTTACCATTTTTCTTTGCTACTACTACCATCCTCGCACACCAGTCGTAGCTGTACCAGCAGGGACCTCCCTAATTACTCCTAATTTGACATCTTCGTCGAGCTGAGCCTTAACATCGGCCTCTCCAAATGCTTAGGAACTGGTATAGGTGTATGACACGCATAGGGGATGGCACCTTCCCTCAGGTGAATGTGGTGAGGGGCTCCTTTCATCATCGGCAGAGGGTTTCTTGAAACGTTGAACGTAGTCTTCGCAAAACGTTGCAGTAGCCAGTCCCTCAGCCTAGGGACATTCTCCTCCGTGGCAGCGTATGGCATCTCGCGCTGACGACCACCACCCCCTACCCGTGTGCGAACGTTTTCTTCAGGCGTTTGGCGGGGGTTAGTCGACGCAGAGGGTTTCCGAGTGACGTCATTCACGGTAGCGACAGTATGATGGGGAAACTTTGTATGCACTAGACCTAGTGATTTACACACTCCTAAGACATATAAAAACGGGTAGCACCTTGCACAACGATAACACTAGTACTCACTGATTTATCACCCAATTCTATTAGCATATCAACAGACCCATATATTCTCAATTACTTCTCCCTGCGTGATTTACAATGACATTACACCGAGAGAGATTAGGTACCTTAACAAACCCAATTTTGGTAACAAATCTACCCCTACTATACACACTTCTGCCCCTTGTGTCTGGAACAGCCTCAACAACGACACACTCACATGAAAACTCATGCTTAACCTTTATTTTCACCGATCGGCAGTTTCCCCACTGCCTGCACATAGGCCCTACCTGCGATTTTCCCGACAGGTGGATAGCAACAGTGCATGACGTAAACAGACGCGTCCACATAGGCACCGTTTTGGCGGGCTGTTGCCCCCCTTGACGACAAAATTTAGCAAAGTGCCCCACAATACCACACTGAAAACAGTTAACATTATCAGCAGGACATTTTCCCTGCCAATGAGAACGACCACCACACTTTTTACACCTGGTATCTGACACTGTTACCAGTAGGTTTCGAGCTACTACGGCCATGGCCGTGTCCCTTGTCACTATTATTAGACCTATAGCTAGCATAATTTACTTTCACCTTCTAACCCACTTTCAACTAGGCCTAAGCCTATCTCATCCCCTTTTACCAAACTAGCTAAGTTTTGCCCTTCCACGAGCGCTTAATACTATCCTTTTCTGCAGATCCATAAATTTCACATTTACGTAACAATTTCTGCACAGTATTGAAAACCTCATGATCCTGTA
>NC_087211.1:62697079-62716043 GCF_015104395.2 Macrobrachium nipponense
TTAACTTGGATGTTTAATGTTAAATTTCAGATATATATGCATGCAAGTTTTTTCTTTTATTTTCTTAAAAATATTTCTAACTGGTAAGGTTTGAGCTGTACCTATCGCGAAGGTAAAACATACATGATCATCAGATTTTACAAAGACAGTTCGGAAATATGTAGTTCCCTTCTTTGTATTAATATTGGACATTTTGAATGGAAATATACATTTTTAGCAATATCCTAAACCATAGACGAGTGTAGAAATCATTCCATGGTTTACTCTCAAAGAGGTATTGTGCCAGATTGCACTGGTAGGGTTACAATACACACTTGAAAATTTCGGCGCTCATGCTTAGCGAAAGAAATTTAATTTTCTATATCTTTATTATATGGTGTTTTTAGAGACCAATCAAATCAGTTAGAAAAATGTGAACATCCAGTTATCGTGAGATTCTGTCCCTTCACTTGGAAAAAGTATCTTATTAACTTTAATGTTTGGTATTTTCCTTTGGGAAAATGAGCTCCCCATTGACAAGCGAGATTGGGCGTATAACCGTTCGTTACCCATTTGTTATCGCCCAACATACGGGTTATGGTCATGTTGTGGCAAGTATTATAAATGTTTGAATATGTACATTTCTCATACACCCACACATCCACTATATATATATATATATATATATATATATATATATATATATATATATATATATAATATATATATATATATATATATATATATATATATATATATATATTATATATATATATATATATATATATATATATATATATATATATATATATATATATATATATATATATCTTACAATTTCCCGTCATTTTGTTATTTATATATATTATATATATATATATATATATATATATATATATATATATATTTTCTTTTTCTTTTTTTACCCACAACCGTTTGCTCCACCAATCTTTCAGGCAGCGACAAAAAAAAAAAGGAAAAAAAATTCGGCCCTAACTAACTGGACATTTTCATACATGTCATGCACTGGTCCGGAGCTGAATATACACATTCTCGTATTGAAGGTGTTGGGTGGCTCCCCTCCTTTTTTTTTTTTGGGGGGGGGGGGTTGGGTGTGAGGAGCCGGTGTTCGTTAAGCATGTGTCACACGATTACGTTTAGCTTTCCCTTATCCACCAATATTGGCTGCTTGGATAAACATAAGTGACAAAATACTAATGCGTCGGTGTTTAAATTTAATATACGAGGATATATCTTGGCGAGGAGCATTGAGACTTATTGCTCTTCTTTCACACAAGCTTTGATATGTTTTACTCTTCATTCCTGTGGACTTTTTACGAATCTATTCTAGACTTGGCTGGTGTCCCATGACTTCTTACCAAATGTTTTTGTCGGTGGACTGAGTCTAGAAGTCCACGCCAGACTTCTTTTTCCCTCGGACACCTTAACCCACTTACGGGCAACTTTTTGAACAGGGCCGATGATGGCATAAGGCTGGTTTGATTTAAGTTAGCCAACCAACCAGTTAATTACTCATTCCCTTTGGGCTCTTCCCAAACAACTGTCTATCCTCTTTAATTTCAATTCATTCCAATTTCATCTTCCATTGAATTCTCGGCCAGTATAAGACAGGAGTGACTTTATCACCTCACGAGGCTTATATTGCTAAAATAATTATCACGTTTTGAAAGTCCACTAGAATTTTTAACCTCTATGTGTTTGCTTTCATCTAATAATAATAATAATCGTGTTTTTAATGACCTGTGGAATTAAAGTACTCGTATGTAGTTGTTTGCGTAAATGTCTCGTAATCTCCAGTGAGAAGAAACATATCCCTAATGAAAGACGAGGCCGAGTCCTCTTACAATTAAGTTGAGCGAGACTTCCACTTTACGTTAGCATTGAGAAGCGTTTTTGTGAGAAGAATATGTAAATATTCGTTTTCTCGCAAAAACAATAATTAAAGACATTAGACTGGCTTTACAACCATTTTTTTTTAAGAAATGGAAAAATTCGGAGGATTCTTTCTGGTCGTTCTGCTATGGCATCAGCTTTATCAAACAATTATCCGAGATTAAGGTTGTGAGGTTTCATTTAATTGATCTGAACTATCTTATCCCGCTTGCCTTTTTATCTTCCATGACAGAAAATTACTGAAAAAAAATTGTATGATTTTCAGAAATAAATAAGGTAAATAAACATTCCAAGATTTTTCTATCTAGATCTCTGTATCTTGCTGTCCAACCTCTTCAGCTCCCTCTTTTCACTGCCTTGTGCTCCGAATGGCCGATAGTGTCCAGTGGTTGGCTTGACAGACTACATTTCATACATCAATCATTCTTGTTCCTTATTTCTATTCATTACTTTCTGCCATTCTTATCCCTTCTGTTATTTGAGCGTTTATTGTTTCATTATTTCCATTATACCTTCAACTTCCAAAGAACCTCACAAGGTAAACAGGGACTTTATTTTCCACTCATAAAAAGAACTGGGCTTTTAATCACTAAGAACGCTCATTGAAACCGCTAATTAGATTTAATGAGTATTAACCTGAGAGAAAGACAAAGAGCATTCGTGTCCTCTAATTACCAAGAGAGTTCATTAATCAGTAATATATTTTCCTTTGTTCTTCGTAAATTATTGACGATCATTACAACAACACTCTTTATTCTTCAATAAGGAATATATAGTAAAAAACACAAAGGAATACTTAAAGGACTGTTTTATATGAATAGTGTTATTTGCTCAATTCTTATCACGTTTTATGAGATGAGACTAGGGTTGTAGTTCACTGCTGAGGTTGAGTAGTACCAACAGTAAAAGGAGTGTTTGACGGACATATAGCATATGCTTGAATTATTTGTTTATTCCCACTCTGGGTTCCTCTTATCATAAACAGCCCCTTTCACAGCATCTCATTAAAAGGACTCTGTTCAGATCACTGGTCATATGGCACTGACTCGAATTTAGCGCTGGGAGAATTGACCAAAAAACAAATTATTGAGCGCCCTGAAAGCAAAGTTTAACGAGTAAAAGGCCTGATTACACTCTGTTACACGAGGATAAAAAGAATATTTTAATGATGATTTGCATAATGATGATTTTGATGTCTTAATAATAATAATAATAATAATAATAATAATAATAATAATAATAATAATAATAATAATAATAATAATAATAATAATAATAATTATAATAATAATAGCACTTAGGAAGCAGACCCTCTCTCAAGCATACTTTATTAAAAGTAATGGCTACTTCAGCAGCGTTACACTTGTAGAGATTCTTTCCTATTTTCCGAATAGCGGCTTTTTCCGTGCTACTTAAACAGGCTAGTAGAGCGCCTATAGAGGTCATGATCAAATACAGTGTCAAAACAGGTGTATATATTTGAATTTTACAGATAAACTATGATACCATAGTCATCAAAGTCATTAACGATTTTCTCTCTCTCTCTCTCTCTCTCTCTCTCTCTCTCTCTCTTCCTTAAAGCAAGCTCTCGTCTGGAGCTGCCAGACATCCTCGGGCTAGGAAGCTGAGGTTGGACTGATCTTGGTGTGGTGTCCGTCCTCCTTAAATTTGGGGTTGACAGCAGGTTCCCCATGCTGATTTCCTATTGGCTGGTGGCGGTGAGTCTCCGTTTTCATTGGTGGCTTGAGCCAGGTCTCAAGCCACTTTCTCCGAGCCGATGGTTGCGAAGCTGCAGATCCTGCAGCCGTCTAGACGTTGATGGGGATTGTGCTACACTGTGGGACGTCACGGCTAATTTGATTTCCCTCGGCTGCAGGGGTACCTCGTTCTGGGGCACCAGGAGCTTTATAAAATCCCTCCTACAGCAGCAAATAGTGATCAATACTACCAAACTGCGTGC
The DNA here is from genome assembly GCF_015104395.2 of Macrobrachium nipponense. Taxonomy (NCBI): domain Eukaryota; kingdom Metazoa; phylum Arthropoda; class Malacostraca; order Decapoda; family Palaemonidae; genus Macrobrachium; species Macrobrachium nipponense. The sequence continues at coordinate 62,700,933 of NC_087211.1, forward strand.
CCTTCAGAACGAGACCAAGAGACTGCGGCAGGATGGGAGAGAGGGAGAAGCAGCCCCGGCACCAGTGGAGTAGGAGAGGAACCTAAAGCAGCACGTCCTGGTGCCCTTCGAGAAGAAGGTAATCATGGACTGGACGACACCGAATTTGATAATCGTGATCGTGACACACCCACTGAAGAAGACAACACCGCAGGAGGGGAACCAACATACCCTGGGAACATCGAGAGATGCCTCGTCCGCCTTCAAGAGGACGACATGAAGCAGCAGATGAGAGGTGCCCTGCGCAAGCTCATCTCCCTGAATGGTGGCAAAGTCCGCGTCCCTGAACGAACCCAAGGATACATTAACCTTACTGATTAGGACCCCACCCCCGATCAGGACGCCCTTCTGAAGCTGGGTCTTAATTGCCACTTCATTTCGAGACCCAGGCCTCATGACAAGAGACTCGAAATTGAGTTGCTCCTAGACTCCATCCAGCAACTCGAAGCCCAGAGCATCATGAGAACTACCGACGCCCTTCAGCCCCTCCTACTTGCTGAAGCCCTTACAGAGAGGGGCTCGCACTCCAGCGGGATCCTCACCAAGGAGATGAAGATAGCAGCAAAGGAACTGAAGGAGAAAGTGAACATCACAGTGCGACATGCAGACAAGACAGCAGCCTTCGTCTTGATTGATACTGTGGATATCATGAGAAGCTGGATGCTATTTTGTCTGACGAGAGCAAGTATCGAGTGCCTGACGAGGAACCCGACAGACGACATCAAGAGGGAAGCTAACAGAGTCATCAGCGCAGTGAATGCTGCGACAAACACTGTGCACCTCCCGCCCATACAAGGAGACTGCAGCCTGGGTTATTTATATGTTAATGTAAAAACCCACAAACAAGGAAACCCCCTCTGGCCGGTCATCAGCCAAACCCCCGCCCCGACGTACGCCTTGGCTAAAAGCCTTAACCAAATTTTGACCCCATACATCCCGAGTCGGTACAGCCTGCAGTCCTCGGCAGAATTCTTAGAAGCCATCAAGGACGCCCCTGGCACCGGGATTATTGCCTCGTTGGACGTGGAGTCCCTATTTATGAACGTGTCTGTCGACGAAACCATAGATATAATCCTTGATCATGTCTACAGGAATCAGTCGACATAGCTGAAGCCTCGCTCTGTACGCTGCTGGAGATCTGCACGAAGTAGGCCCCTTTCTCCACCCACCGTGGCCATATGTTCCGCCAGAAGGACAGCGTGGCGATGGGCTCTCCACTGTGGGTCCTCTTCGCTAACTTTTATGTGGGCACCGTGGAGAAACAGATCTTCACCAGGATGCTGCAACCCAGCAGATATGGACGTTATATTGACGACATCTTTGTGCAAGTCGACGCTGAGGATGAGGTAGAAGCCCTCTGTCAAGCGGGCTGAATTACACAGTTGAACACAGCTCCGACGATCGGCTCCCCTTCCTCGACTTCCTTGTAAGCAAGACGGAAGATGGTCTCTGTACTTCCATCTACACAAAGAACACAAATCTAGGACTTTGCTTCAACGGCACCACCATCAGGGCCTTCATCAGGGGATCCCTCTCCCACTGCTCGACCTGGCAGGATACTCACCAGGAACTCGACCGCGCCTCCCAAGTATTTGTGAATAATGGGTACTCAAATAAATTAATCAGAATGGAAGTCCGCATAGCCATGGAGAAATGGTACGGTAGTGAGAGTCCGCAGTCCCACCCCTAGAATAATATCATGCTGTACTACAAAGCCTTCATGAGTTCCCATTATCGTGAAGAAGAGGACTCCATTTAGAAAATTATTTCTGAAAATGTATCCCCGACCGACGACACCAAAAATATCGACTTAATCATATATTACCAGAACTGGAGGACGAGCGACCTTATTATGAAAAATAACCCCTCTCTACATGTACGAGACCCCCTGAAGCAGACGCATGTAGTGTACCAGTATAAATGTTCAGTCCGCGAATGCAGTGACGCCTACGTAGGTATGACTACCATGCGCCTGTCGAAGAGACTCATGCCACGCCCAAGAGGGGGCGATCAAGAATCATGCCCGCACCAAACATCAAGAGGCCATCTCCCAGGATGTCATCATACAGAACACGAAGATCATCGGGAAGGCCCCTGATGCCCGTCGGTTGCACCTGCTGGAGGCGCTTCTCATCCAGCATATAAAACTTACACTGAATACAACGCAGGAAGAATTTCTCCTTTCTACGAGTATGAGAAAACCTGCCACCAACAATGACACCACCGATCACAACAACTCCACGGAAGTCAACGCCCCCGAACGAGGTACCCCTGCAGCCGATGGAGATCAAATCAGCCTTGACGCCCCACAGTGTAGCGCAACGCCCATCAACATTACCGTGCTGCTCAGGAGGCCTAGACGGCTGCAGGATCTGCTGCATCGCAACCATCGGCTTGGAGAAAGTGGCTTGAGACCTGGCTCAAGCCACCAATGAAAACGAAGACTCACCGCCACCAGCCAATAGGAGATCAGCATGGGGGACCCCCTGCTGTCAACCCCAAATTTAAGGAGGACAGACACCACACCAAGATCGGTCCACACTCAGCTTCCCAGCCCGAGGATGTCTGGCAGCTCCAGACGAAAGCTTGCTTTAAGGAAGAGAGAGAGAAAGAGAGAGAGAGAGAGAGAGAGAGAGAGAGAGAAGAGAGAGAGAGAGAAAATCGTTAATGACTTTGATGACTATGGTATCATAGTTTACCTGTAAAATTCAAATATATACACCTATTTTGACACTGTATTTGATCATAACCTCTATATGCGCTCTACTAGCCTGTTTAAGCAGCACGGAAAAAGCCGCCATTCGCAAAATAGAGAAGAATCTCTATAAGGGTAACGCTGCTGAAGTAGCCATTACTTTTCATAAGATAATAATAATAATAATAATATATGCTGGAATTAAACCCCCTTTTAAACATGCTTTATTAAAGATAATTGCTGCCTCAGCTGCATTAATTTTATAGAGGTTCTTCTCTATTTTCCTAAGTATTGTTTTCTCATTGTTGCTTAAACTGGTGAGCAACGCACCGAGGGCTGACATGTCGGAAGTAGGTGATTGTAAAAGTCAATATTGTATTATCTAAAGTGCTTGGGGTGTTCGGTAAACTTTCAGGTTATAACGTGTAGACTTTCTCAAATGTCATGTCACATTTGAAATGTGAATTCTGGAATTGACATTATATCTGAGAAACTCTACGGGTTATACCCTGAAAGTTTAACTAACACGCTGGTGAACTTAGATAATTTAAAACTGACTTTCACAATTACTTACTTCCGACATGTCAGCCTTCGTTGCGTTGCTCACCAATTTAAGCAACAATGAGAACACCCAAATTAGAGAAATAGAGAAGAACCCTTATAACACTAATGCAGCTGAGGCAGCAATTACCTTTAATAATCATGATAATAAAAACAGAATCACAAGGACTGGTGAATAACTGATTTGTTGTCTATACGTAGTAAAAATAATTCTTGACACGTTTATATAATGGCTTTTTTATTCATGAATTTTTTTTTATTAGATGTCTCTTCAGTATGAAACATTTGCAGCCTTTTTTTTTATTATACAGGATTCAAAGTTAACTTGGAGTATTCGAAGCCTTCTGTATGTTCTAACTCTCATAATAAAAGATGTGCTCGTGTTAATTATAAAAATATTTCGATTCAGAAATTAAGCGTGAAGTTGATTTCATCATCTCTGTTCATTTCGATACCCGATTTCCTCATTAATCGATGAAAAGGCACGGTTCACTTTTATGTAAACTTATGTTAATGCATTATTTTTCTAAATAAACGAAAAACTCAATGTATTATATGAGCGCTGACGCCAGAGCTCCAATCACACCAATCTTGAATCTAAGAAGAAAAAGTAAGAAACGCAGTTTCTCTGAGTTGTTATTATTCCATGCAAACACCATCTGAAGGTCGAGTAGTATCCCGGAGAAAGATAAATGACATAAGAGTAGATAAACCCGAATTGGGTCTTTTATAAAAATCATATGTAATTACATTAGGAAAAATTACGTATGTTATCTTTTAATCATATTTCTACGAGGATTCTCATCTCTTGATAGGTATTATTTTGTCTGCCATGTTTCAGGAACTTTTGAAGGCTAAAATAAAAACTAGCATTACATGCGCTCCAAAGACGGACAATAACTTTAACCAACCACATAGTTTTATTTCTCAAAAAACAGAAACCCTCCTCCTTGCCTATTCGGATACATTTATGTTTACTGTTAAACTTTTATTATTGTTTTTAAAATAAACAAAAAATCTTCATAAATGCAACAATGTTATCCCAGAAAACTATCGATTTCGAGCAGGTCAAAGGAAAAAGTTTCAACAAAAGTGGCAAGAAGAAGAAACGAATAGTAAACACAACTATGTCCTCAATGAAAATACTTTTCTGTTGGTCTTTCGATCTACAACAAGGAATTCGGGATTCTTTGGAACTTTCAATAAGATATTCCCGTCTCTATTTAACCTTGTTTCTGAGATTTGTGAAATGTAATCCTATTTTTTTTTAACTAATCCAAGTTATAAATGTGTAAGTATTTTGTTCATGCATACATCTCGCATGTACAAGTATGGCATAAGAGAGAGAGAGAGAGAGAGAGAGAGAGAGAGAGAGAGTATTGTGCCCTGAGATGCCATGTGAAGACTCTCTTTTATATTCCTTGACTATAACAAGCTATTTAATTATCAGCATAAATCTAAGTATTTCCTCTTTTTCCACTACTCTTTGAATATTCACATTCAGTGAATATTCAAAGATTTTATAAACTGGAAAATTTCAGACCGATTTAATCTCGTGACTGATGTTTACGACATAGCAACGAGAAACTGCTTGACGCGTGTGGGAACAAAGAGAGACAGCAGCCAGTATTATTTCTCTCTCTTCCCTATCTCTCTCTCTCTCTCTCTCTCTCTCTCTCTCTCTCTCTCTCTCTCTCTCTCTATTTGAACGAAATCACATACCATGTAAAATATATCTAAACGAAGCCACGTTACTTGACGGATTTAAGACCCCTTCTAATCTATTAATAAGTAGCTTAATATCAACGAATCTCTCTCTCTCTCTCTCTCTCTCTCTCTCTCTCTCTCTCTCTCTCTCTCTCTCTCTCTCATAATTACGATTTAAAGCTCAAAGAATTGGAAATGAGCGACAATAGTTCAAAATTTTCATTCAGCCTTCTAAACAAAATCAAATGAATTATTATTATTTTTATTATTATTACTATTATTATTATTTTAACCTGGACCCTCGCTCAGCTTAACAAGCAAGATATTGGGTCTAGGTGCCCCTACCTCTATTACGCGGACTCGACCAAACAAAGTTCCCCAACACTCGTGGAGTGAGCGTCGCCGGATGAGGTAATAAACCTCGAGAGCCAACTGAACTCTCTCATAGGCGAGAGGGTCGCGGGCTGCTCAAGAGTGAGGTACCACCTCCGAGTGATGAAGGGCCAGAATAGAAAAGAAACGGACGAATCGGGGTGTCAACTATATCTTTGTTAGTTCTTGTTATCAACCATGAATTTTTTTTATTCAAGTTGGTAAATGTGGTGAATGATACATTTAAACATCTATCTATATACACGCACATACACCCACACACAAACGCGCGAGCGCGTGCATGAGTGTGTTTATATATGTACGTATATATATGTATATATATATATATATATATACATATATATATATATATATATATATAATATATATATGTGTGTGTGTGTGTGTGTGTGTGTGTGTGTGTTTGTATATATATATATATATATATATATATATATATATATATATATATATATATATATATATATATATATATATGCTGGGGTGTGGGTGTGTGCATTCATAAATAAAAAAATTCGATGTTTAATAGAATCTATATCTAGCATCTGGTGCATCAGCTGACGTTTTTAGCGGCTATTTGCAATGATCTGTCTTCCTCATATTTCTGTCATTTCACAAAGCTATAAAAGGAAACTATGAAATCGGAACGAATAAAATATGGAAAAAGAAATGTCAAGATCACTTCAAAATAGGTTTATATTCGTTAGTGAAATTTCTTATTTAGGTATTGCTAGGTTAGATTCATTTATTTTCAACTGTGATAGTCAAAATCCCCGAGAGAACAACACGTACCTTATTATTAATGAAAGGGAAATAAAACCTATTCCTTTCGGTTTGATTATCTATCTAGTTAATATTCAAAATTGTTTAGGGACAATAAAATGAAGAAAAAAGCAGAAAAGCCAGATAATACGGAGAAATTACCTGATTGCAGCCGGGCTCTCTCTCCAAACCATGCAAGTGTTCCATCAGCGCTTCATGTTGCTTTTCAATCCGACTCATTAGAACCAAGAGAAGGGGAAAGTGAGAAGAAAGCTCACCAGGGAGCCAGAAGCGGCTCAGGGGAAATTAATTGTCATCTAATAATCGTGTTCCTATCCAGCAACAAAGGTCTTTGATCTCGGCGTTTCTAAACATGAAGAAGAGAGATTGGCATCACTAAAATGAATGGGAGGGGTTTGCTATCCATCAGAGATATCATTCCTTTAGCGAAAAAGACGAAGTTGGCCTGCGGTGCGTACTTTCTTGCCCTGTTGATTTGATGCACCAAGATTGGAAATTACTCTCATTAACCGGGGTCCATCAACCCGCGGTGGTTTCATCTTGTATAAATATCCATCGAGATTTGTAATTCATATCTCGTCTCTTCATACCGGGTAAGATACTTAAAGTTCCTATGGAATGGAACCAAGTAATGGACTACATAAATGGTACCTAATGGTAAACTAAGCAAAAGCAAGAAACGATATCCAAGAAAATGAAATAAAATCATTTGGAGGAAATTTGTCTTGGAAACATATCTAACACGATTATGAGGTTCTCCACGCGACTGAATAGTTCACCTGGTTAGGTCAGTGTACCTCCAAGTCCTCCAATATGGAAGCCATAATGATGAATGAATGAAGAATAAGAAAGGTGGCGTTAGATAAGTCGGAAATGCAAATAATTTTTAAGTGATTGAATAAAAAAAATGCTGAATCTGAAAGACTGAATGACATTATTACCAGGCAAGAATAATGATTAGGATTCGGGTGAGCTTCAACAACAGCTGGAAAAGTGAAGTACACGAATCTTCAGTACTGTACAACGGCTTTCGAAACATTTAAGGAGAGTGAAGTAGCTCTTGCCCCTACAATGCTAATCTCCTTTAATTGGTCATCATGCCATTTATATATTTGAAATGAAAACATGAGATGAAGATTTATATGTTGAATACTAATAACGGCTTCCATCAGCCATCTTTCTCAGTAGCATTATTTTTTGTTATTCACGACCATATACACTCTAAGTGAGGGATGCTTCAAACCTTCAAGTATTAAAGGTAATAATTCCTTTGCACTAAAAGGGAAGTGACACAAGAGGAGGCACGAAGGAAGCCGAAAGGAACAACGAAGCACTGTTCCGTTGTCAGAATGTAGGAAGCTCGAAGCGCTGCGGAATCATCCCAGCGCTCGTTAAGCCCTCGTTGTCGTAAAGAGCTGCTCGTGTGACAATTAGGCAACGTAGCCGGGAGGAGTCGTTATCCTCCTTCCAAAGCATTCGCTCCTCTTATCGTTTCAGTATGTTGCAAGACAGGTTTAATGATGACCAATTAGCGTAGCCGGGAAAAGTGGTTTGGGAGGAAAGGTGTTAAGAGGCGAATTTTGCCTTTCCTAATATTAGGATAATTATCTTTAAGGTAGCGATTGTTTTTATAAGGGAATGTGTAAGATTAAATTTACTCTCTCTGAAATATTCTCTGGAAGAGAGAGCAAAAGGGAGATAAGGTATTTTAAACATTGTCAAGATTTTGATGAGAAATCAACTGTAGTGAGAGAGAGAGAGAGAGAGAGAGAGAGGAGAGAGAGAGCCGAGATGACGAGGAGAGAGAGAGAGAGGGAGATTAGATTAGTAATCTTGGGTTCATAGAACACACATTATTATTATTATTATTTTTATTTTTATTATTATTATTATTATTATCATTATCATTATTGTTATTATTATTATTATTATTATTATTAATTATTATTATTATTATTATTATTATTATATTATTATTATTATTATTATTATTATTATATACAAAAAACAATTAAGTTCGGCCGAGGGTATGAGACAATCTGTTGCTATGTACATATACTTGAAAAAACCCACAAAAGACAGCCTTTCTTTCTCCTACATAAGATTTTTATAATTCAAAAGGAGCATTGTTCAAATGGAGCAAATTAAAAGAGCCTTTAACTTTCCCATATGCATACAAGCAATTACAATTCATAGAAGTTCATATGGATCAGAACTGAGATGATATAAAATGCAGAAAAAGGCCAAATAAATAAAGACACACCTACAATAATAATATACAATAGTTACATGAATTTGATAAACAGCGTCCAATTACATATTCAGAGAAAAGGAAGGATTGCTAAGAAACAGCAAAACACAGGCCATGCCTTACGGAAAACTCAACCAACTGGTCAGGTACTTTCATAAAAGAAAAGTTTCTCATTTTAATGTTTTAAGCCTTTCTAACTTTTAAGTTTTGTTTTGTCGACTTTGCTTTTTTTCAGTCCCTTCGTTTATGTTTTTGAGTAAGTCTACGGATACAAGTTTTTTACTTCTCGAAACTGAATAATATTTGCTGTAAAGATTTTATTTTTCAATGTAGTTAGTGTTATTTTTGCAACATAACATTATTACAAACTAAAAGCCACTAATTATACAAACAAACTAAGAATTTCAAATATATCAGAAAATGAAATCAATAACACTACTTCTGCATCCGCTAACACGAAAATTCCTGTTTAAAAAAAAAAAAAAAAAAAAAAAACGGAACCGGTCACTTTGAGAAAATATCCTGAGGAAAAAGGTCCTTTAAACCTTTTCTACATCAGCAAGAAAAACAAGTTGTTTTTCTGCTCTCGAATGCATTAGTAAGTCCAAGGAAAGGAAGGAGCAGCATCCTTTTCTAAAGAAATCTTTGAGGGAAAAATTCAAAATGACAGAGTTGACTGAATAAGTGAAAAGAAATGCGTTTCATTTCCTATTGAAATAATTATCAAAGAGATTTGAGTGCGAGGCAATAAAGAAGTTTTTTCTTCTTGGGTGGATCTTATAAATCTTGAATAAATCTTTAACCTGAATTATCATAAATTGTTACTGTATATGCGTATCTATATATATATATATATATATATATATATATATATATATATATATATATATAATATATATATATATATATATATATGCTGTTTATCTCCCTTTTACACTCACGTCCAACGCCCCGCCCAGACAACCGACCCCCTCTCCCCCAACGTACCAGTAGTAACCCCTACCCACAACCATGTATCTCCCACCTCCCAGTGGAAATACTCTCACTAACTTAAATTCGTGTCCTACTTGTGAGATCACCTTCGGACACTAGTGATGTTTGCAACTTTGTCGTCTAGCGAAGCATAGGTCATCACACCGGGTCCTTACAGGATTTGATGACTGATATATCAATTGATTTAGGGTAAAATTTCTCCAATCTGACTTTGATTCCAATTTCTGATACGTTTTTTTGTAAATGGTGCTAAAGCTACATAGACTCTGATGGTCAAGTAAATATGATATTACTTTTTATAGTATGCCCTAAAATCTTATGAATTCATACGTTGTTATCTGAATTATGTGCATCTTAATTAAAGATTTTTAAACTATTCAAGTAGCCACAGAATTAATCTTGGTAGTAATTACTGGAAAATTCAAATAAACATCCTGTTAGAAAAGAGAACAAATACTTTCTCAGTTCTCGACACTTCAAAAGAATTGATCAAAACATAAACATATCTCTAGTCAATAAATTCTATTATAAAGAAAATGAGCATTTTGAATAAATTCAAATGAAAAAGGAGGCATGTAATAGTGGAAAGGATTTTAAAGCAAAAATTAGGATATTTGTTTTCAAAGAAGAAAGAGAATAACTACCACTTTTTTCGAAATTCTTAACACTACCATATGAAGAGTAAATTTTCTATAAGAAAAAAAAAGGATACCATATTCAGCTGACTTCTACGAGCATAACAAGGTCTACTAATTTCCGATGATAATTGGAACTCTGCTGAGAAACACGAGCTATCGTTATCCTTTGGCCATTATGACGAAACTTTGATCGTTAAAGGGGAAATCGCTCCCGATTATAGCACTTCACGCCAGATTATCAAACCTGGATGATCGTTATTCTGCTCTCAAGGGTCAGGACCGCCGTAGCGGTCATGGATGACGTGATATCTTCCTAATTATCTTTAGTGAGGAAGAGAGAAGCATTCGTTTTCTTCTTTCTTGGTCTTGGGACGTTGTTTGCTTCACATATTGCAAGATTCTCATAAAAAATTAAAATTCGGTAATTTTATTTTAATGGCTAGGCTTTCAATCAATTTACTTATGCTGAAATGATTTAATTTATATCTAACACTTGTGAAAACTTGCCAGATAAACCATTTTTATTCTTCAACATCACTTGTCCCCTTCTCATAAATTTTATGAGATTGAATTAATCGCATTACAGGTACGTCTAACTTAGAAACACCCACGCACAAAATCCTGGGATTTTTACTCAGCATATTTGCACCTGGTATGAGATTATAAATCCTCAAGATTTCCGAGGTGAAGTTATGTAGATGCTCGGAAGAATCCTTATCAAAAATGTTCAAAATACACATTACTCTTAGTTCTCCGAACGCCTGCATCTGTTTTTTTCAAATAGTAGATTAGATATAAACATAAACATGTTAATTACAAAATTAGGCAGACTTCAATATCTAAGGAGCCAAAGTATTTTCATTGGTAAGTTTTTCTTAAAAACATCGAAAAGTGGGTTAATTAGAAAATCTCGATTTCTTATCCAGTATAAAGAGTTTCTCGTTTTCTATTTTTTTATCCAGGTAGCCTAAAAAGAGAGCATATAGAAACGTCCTCATTCGAGATAGTGCACAAGAGGTAAAATACAAAAACCAATATGATGTAAACACTTCATTTATAAAAGTTATTGCTTATATTCTAAAACTTCAGAAAACTTCCACGAAAGAAAATGACAGATGCATCTTCCATACGATCGTCAGTCCCATTTATTATGAAAATAAAAAACAAAAAATTAAGCAACAAGGAGCCTATTTCAACATAATACACCTCTTTACGTCACACAAAAGATACCAATACCTTTTTCGTTCACTATTTTAAGAAGTCCTTCAACTTAAACATTCTTTTGAATAAACCTAAGTAAAAGAAACCCAACTCAAGTAGTCCATTATTCCTTGTGAGGTAAAAGAATAGCAAGAACAAGACAAACGAAGAGTTAAAACAAGGGAAAAGAATAAAAAAGTCCTCACAATCCCGTAGAGTATTCTTTGAAGAGCGACCATACATCTCACAGAGAGGAGTCATGGTGGGTCGTTTGTCTGCAGTAGATAAGGGACGACAAAACCTTTTTGAAGGTCAGAGGGGAGTACAAAAGAAATGACTTGCCAAGAGAGAGAGAGAGAGAGAGAGAGAACAACCTTGGAATAATTTGTAAAATATCATCGTTATTCTAGACACATTTGCACGAAATCACTCTTACTATAAATGCTAGCGTTATTCAGCTATCAAATGCAATTCAACTATGATATTATTCAAAGATATTAGTTGAAAACCACCCCAGTTCGCTAAAATACTACATGCTTTTACATATGTATCCATACACATGATATGTTGTAGGATCTTGGTTAACACACACACACACACACACACAACACACACACACACACATATATATATATATATATATTATATCTATATATATATGATATATATATATATATATATATATATATATGTGTCGTGTGTGTGTGTGTGTGTGTGTGTGTGTGTGTGTTAACCCAAGATCCTACAACATCTCTTACGTGCTTTCAAGAAAAAAACCAGTGCGTACTTTTAAAATAGTGTATAATAGTAATAAAATACTAACAACAATTTCACTCCTGAACCCAAGTCACTGAGTAGAGAGGCATAATTCCACTCCTCGACTCGATTACAACAGAGGTTTCGGACACAGTCTCGGTGTTTCGGACTGATTCTGTATATCTACATCAAGAACTTCTACTTTTATCCAGCTTTTCTTATTTATTTTTTATTTTTTATTTTATTTTTTTTTTTTTTTGTCCCTAATGGAATGAAAATTGCCCGTTTGGATATATTGATTTTGAGACAAAATTAATTATTGTGGTGCTATTCTAGACCAGATTTGCACTGAATAATTTTGTATGAAGTTGGAATCAATGATTTGTTCGCTAAATTTGTCTCATTTTATTGCTAAAAATGTTCTTGTCACAATTGACATTTTGTATTTATCATGTAGCACTGAATTGCCTTTTCCAGCCCCATAATCCGATTAAGTCAACTCCCAGTGCTATTCTTACTTTGGAGTCTCTCTTCCCCTAAATATTTTGTTTTGGGGGCCCCCAAATTAAAAACCCATTCCCTAAAAGGTTCCCTTTCTTCTCTGGTAGTTGTCGGATTTACATTTTATATTGTGTGTACCGCATAACCCTTGTGATGTGTGTGATGACAGCTTTTCTTTTTAATATGAATAGTGATATTTCTCGTTCCATTCACCGTTGATGGTCAGCAGGAAATACATGTATGGAATATCCAACAAAGCCTATAATGATACTGCATGATAGTCTTAAGCGATAAAACCATAGCACATGTAATGCGATATTGATATGGAAAATAGAAAGGCAAAACAGAGAGGGGAAATAGCAAAATAGAGAATTCGCATAAAAATGTTTACTAAAAACTACACAAAAATTTGTTAATTTAATTATCTCTCCTCTCTCTTCTCTCTCTCTCTCTCTCTCTCTCTCTCTCTCTCTCTCTCTCATACACATACACACACACACCACACACACACACACACACACACAAAACACACCCCCAGAGTTTTCTAGCCTAACGTCACCCTAGCCTTCTGTCAAAAGTCCTACAACTCGAAATTCTCCGTATCCCTGACATTAATAATACCCAAAACGTGTCATTCTTAGGCCTAACCTACCTGCGGGTTGTACCACACGGCAGCAAATGCCTTCCAAACAGCAAAATCCCTCACAGAAATAATTGGAGAAAACTCGAAAAAAATCAAGGAGACAAATGATAAATTTTCAAGAATCTGGGGCGTGATCAAAGGACTACAGGAGTTCCTAGACAGTCTTAAAAACTGGAAACAAATAATCTCCCAGGGATCTAGGATGCAATCAAAGGAGTGCAGGAATCGCTAGACAAACGCACAGATAGCCACCAGACTCCTTTGAATGCGGCATCCATTTTTTCCTCTCCTCCCAGCAACACGGGAGAAATGAGGGAGTGACACAAAGTCGAGATGGCCATACCCACCCAGGTGCTAACTGGCCTCTCTCCCTCAGTCAAAGTGCCCCCATCACCTATAGACCGTTCTGAGGGGACCGTTGGTCTCCCCAACCTTTTTTTCCTTTTTTCCCTCCCCAGTGCCTCCTGTGGAAGATAGATCTCCCAGTGACAATCACCAGTCCTCATGATTCTTCCCACCCTATCTCCCCCCCACAACCCGCCATCGATGGGGATGGATGAGAGTGAATATGAGGGGTCTGGCGGCTGGCAGAAACAAACATTCAGAAAGAAGAAAACAACCTCTCGTTTGGCCACTGGATCAGAGCTCAGCATTCTTGTTTCACCTCGCCCGAAAACCCGAGAAGAGATGTCACGTAGTAATTCACAATCTGCGCTCATCGGTGATGATAGACGCCATAGTCGAGAGAGTCAAGTTTCTCATTGGCTTGGACCCACTCATCTCTCACGAACTCCCATACAAAAGTAAACATAAAGTCCCTTACAGGATTACCTGCCTATTTCAACACGTCGATGTTCTTAAAAAAGGCGAGAATTTCGGACCTAATATATTAGTTTTCAAGATATAACCTAATCCGGGGACCACCGCCCCCCCCTGCCCAGGGGAACTTGCTGACATCCCTACCAAGGTCACTTGCACCACAAGTGCCAGCCATCCGCCCACGGCGAGTGACTCCCACTCCTACTGCTAAGATACTCCTTCCTGGCTAATCCCCCATCCACCCAAATGATCAGCGCATTCATCTCCCATCTTCGTGAGTAGCCATGGATACATTTAACATAATCTCTTGGAATATTTTTGGCCTCAAGAGGAACATCCTCTCCTAAACATGTTCTGTAAAAACTTCAAAGGCATCGTATACACACACACACACACACACACTTTCACCACACACTATATATATATATATATATATATATATATATATATATTATATATATATATATACATATATATATATATATATATATTATATAATATATGTGTATTATATATATATATATATATATATATATATATATATTATTAAATTAAAATTATGTATGTATATATATATATATATTATATATATATATATATATATATATATATATATATATTATATATGTCGCTCGGACCACTCTGTCTCAGGGAAGCTAAATGATGAGTCTCTTTATTCCAAGAAACGTCATAGCATATCACATTATATATCATTCAAATATATCATTGCAAATCCCCTCTTTATGTAACAGATTGCTCGGCCACCTCTCTGCTAGCACCAGCCTAGCCACAGCTCACATAAAATAGCTTATACATATAAAAAAAAAAACACATGGCCGGCTCATAAAAACACTATGATAACTGACGTCTCTGGCAGTATAATGTCAATCACACATTATTCTTTTCCAACAGCCTGCATATGGGCTATAATAAGGAAATATATCTCCTCATCTTGAACTTTCTTACTCTCCCATGTATGTGATTGGTCTGCAGCTGTACAGACACGTGAAACACGCTGTAGCGAAAACGTCTCCCGTGGAAGACAACTGATGACTCCTGTAGTCCAAAAGCGCTTGTAGAACCCCGTAGACTCGTAGAAACTCTTGCATGTGGGCAAACATCAGCAACATCT
>NC_087211.1:62716543-62719043 GCF_015104395.2 Macrobrachium nipponense
AGATGTTGCTGATGTTTGCCCACATGCAAGAGTTTCTACGAGTCTACCGGGTTCTACAGCGCTTTTGGACTACAGGAGTCATCAGTTGTCTTCCACAGGGAGACGTTTCGCCTTTTACAGCGTGTTTCACGTGCCTGTACAGCTGCAGACCAATCACATACATGGGAGTGTGAGAAAGTTCAAGATGAGGAGATATTTCCAATTGTTATTATAGCCCATATGCAGGCTGTTGGAAATAATGTGTAATTGACATTATACTGCCAGAGACGTGCAGTTATCATAGTGTCTTTATGAGCCGGCCAATGTGTTTTTTTTTATATGTATAAGCTGTTTTATGTGAGCTGTGGCTAGGCTGGTGCTAGCAGAGAGGTGGCCGAGCAATCAGTTACATAAAGAGGGGGATTTGCTATGATATATTGTAATGATATATAATGTGATATGCTATGACGTTTCTTGGAATAAAGAGACTCATCATTTAGCTTCCCTAGAGACAGAGTGGTCCGAGCGACATATATATATAATTATATATAAATATATTACAACCAAGGGGCAGGCAGGTGACGACCAAGGAATACATCAAATCAGGTGTTGACTGAAGGAAACAGGCCAATCTACATAGTTTTTTTATTCCAACGTTCGTAATAACATTTATTACATCTTCTGGGAATCTGTCAATTAATTAAATAATAATATTATAAAACAATCTTAAATTTACTAAAAAATTAAAAAATTGTAAAAAGACTAAAATTTACTAAAATATACAATTACAGAAAATTATTATTTAAAAGCTGGAACCGCCAACCAACCTTAAGTTAAGAGAGAGAAAGACTGAATGATAGGAGACAATAAAAAAGGAGACACGTTAACTAAGGTACAGTTGGATGGAGGAGGTTTGGGTATTCAACTGGGGAACCAGCTGCTTAATGAGTAATGACTCTAAAATGTAATTCTTGGGGGTTTGGTGTTTGCCCTATAATGCAAAAATCGTCTCTTTCGATATGTGTTTTGCAGATTGCATGGTTTCCTGATATTTGAATGTTCAGGGTTGGAGAGCCTACTTCCTGTTCGGAAGGCTCTTATTCCACGATGAGAATCGATTCTGACCTTCAGTAACCTCTTCGTAGATCCCACGTAAGTCCCAGAGTTACACTTTGGGCAAGTATATTTATATACTACATTTGAGGTCAAGAAGGGACTCAATCGATCTTTATATTTAAAGAAAGACCCAATTGTTAATGGATTTTTTGGTATTAGTTTAAATACTAACTGCACCATAGTGTTTTTTTTCCATAATCTGAGTAAACTTTTTTCTGAAGGAGTCATCATGTAAAAATGGAAATTTTGCATAAATGACTAACTTTGGTACCGTGATAAATGTTTTCGTATTGTTAAAAAACTGCTTATTAAGAAAACTCCGAAGCCTCTTATAAAATAGCTTTTGAGGGAAGCAATTATTTTTAAAATATTCCAATAGGTAATTTATTTCCTGATTAAAGGAATGCCAGTTTGATGTGATAAAAAATGCCCTATGTATAAGAGTTGACAATGAATTAAGCTTAAAATTATAAAAACATGAGCTGTAATAATTAGATCCTAGACCCGTAAAAGTTTTCTTCCTAAAAAACAGAAGTGTTAAAAGAGCCATTCTCTCGTGTACGAGTACATCTCAATAAGCCAGTTTGACTATTTTCCTCTCTTTCGACCGTAAACTTAATATTGTTATGTTGGGAATTAACATACGCTAAGAAAGAGTCAATATCAGAGTTTCTCTTGAATAATGCGAATGTGTCATCCACATACCTCACGTAAAAAATAGGGTGAAAACTAAGAGGACAATCATCAAGCATGCGCTCCTCCAGGGAGGACATGAAGATGTTAGCGAATGTCGGGCCCAAAGGAGAGCCCATGGCTACACCGTCTGTTTGTTTAAAAAGTTTACCATCAAAAACAAAGGCAGTGTCCCGCACTGCTAATTCTAAAAATGTTTTAAAATGAGACCGGTTAAAATTGCTAAAAACAGAATCGGGTTCAGGAAATAATTTATCTAATATGATGTCAATTGTCTCCTCCACGGGGACATTTGTGAATAGAGATTCCGCATTCCTTTAATCAGGAAATAAATTACCTATTGGAATATTTTAAAAATAATAATTGCTTCCCTCAAAAGCTATTTTATAAGAGGCTTCGGAGTTTTCTTAATAAGACATTTTTTGTTTTTTAACAATACGAAAACATTTATCACGGTACCAAAGTTAGTCATTTATGCAAAATTTCCATTTTTACATGATGACTCCTTCAGAAAAAAGTTTACTCAGATTATGGAAAAACACTATGGTGCAGTTAGTATTAAACTAATACCAAAAAATCCATTAACAATTGGGTCTTTCTTTAAATATAAAGATCGATTGAGTCCCTTCTTGACCTCAAATGTAGTATATAAATATACTTGCCCAAAGTGTAACTCTGGGACTTACGTGGGATCTACGAAGAGGTTACTGAA
>NC_087211.1:62724043-62734043 GCF_015104395.2 Macrobrachium nipponense
CTTTCTTCTTTGAAAGCAAATATCCTAATTTTTGCTTTAAAATCCTTTCCGCTATTACATGCCTCCTTTTCATTTGAATTTATTCAATATGCACATTTTCTTTATAATAGAGATAAGTTTATGTTTTGATAAATTCTTTTGAAAGAATTTGTTCCCTTTTCTGACAGGATGTTTATTTGAATTCTCCAGAAATTACTAACAAGATTAATTCTGTGGCTAATTGAATAGTTTAAAAATCTTTAATTAAGATGCACATAATTCAGATAACAACGTATGCATTTATAAGATTTTAGGGCATACTATAAAAAGTAATATCATATTTACTTGACCATCAGAGTCTATGTAGCTTTAGCACCATTTACAAAAAACGTACCAGAACATTGGAATCAAAGTCAGGTTGGAGAAATCTTACCCTAAATCAATTGATATATCAGTCATCAAATCCTGTAAGGACCCGGTGTGATAACCTATGCTTCGCTAGACGACAAAGTTGCAAACATCACTTATGTCCATAGGTGATCTCACAAGTAGGACACGAATTTAAGTTAGTGAGAGCATTTCCACTGGGAGGTGGGAGATACATGGTTGTGGGTAGGGGGTTATTACTGGTACGTGAGTATTAGAGGGAGATAAACAGCAGAAATATAAAATATATATATATATATATATATATATATATATATATATATAATATATATATAATATATATATATATAATGTGTGTACGCATATACAGGTAACAATTTGTTGATAATTCAGTTTACAAGATTTATAAGATACCCAAGAAAAACTTCTTTATTGCCTCTCACTCAAATCTCTTTGATAGTCATTTCAATAGAAATGAAACGCATTTCTTTTTACTTATTCAGTCAACTCTGTCATTTAGAATTTTCCCCTCAAAGATTTCTTTAGAAAAGGATGCTGCTCCTTCCTTTCCTTGGACTTACTAAGCATTCGAGAGCAGAAAAACAACTTGTTTTCTTGCTGATGTAGAAGGTTTAAAGGACCTTTTTCCTCAGGATATTTTCTCAAAGTGACCGGTTCCGTTTTTTATTGATTTCATTTTCTGAAATATTTGAAATTCTTAGTTTGTTTGTATCATTAGTGGCTTTTAGTTTGTAATAGTGCCTTGTTGCAAAAATAACATTAACTATATTGAATAATAAAATCTTTGCAGCAAATATTATTCAGTTTCCAGAAGTAAAAAAACTTGTATCCGTAGACTTACTTAAATACATAAACGAAGGGACTAAAAAAAAGCAAAGACGACAAAACAAACCTTAAAAGTTAGAAAGGATTAAAACATTAAAATGAGATAAACTTTTCACTTATGAAAATTCCTGACCAGTTGGTTGAGTTTTCCTTAAGGCATGGCCTCTGTTTTGCTGTTTCTTATCAATCCTTCCTTTTCTCTGGATATATGATTGGACGCTGTTTATCAAATTCATGTAACTATTGTATATTATTGTGGATTTGTCTTTATTTATTTGGCATTTTTCTGCATTTTATATCATCTCAGCTCTGATCCATATAAACGTCTGTGAATTGTAATTGCTTGTATGCATATGGGAAAGTTAAAGGCTCTTTTAATTTGCTCCATTTGAACAATGCTCCTTTTGAATGATAACAATCTTATGTAGGAGAAAGAAAGGCTGTCTTTTATGGGTTTTTTCAAGTATATGTGCATAGCAACAGATTGTCTCATACCCTCGGCCGAACGTAATTGTTCTTTGTATATAATAATAATAATAATAATAATAATAATAATAATAATAATAATAATAATAATAATAATATCATTAATAATGTGTGTTATATGAACCCAAGATTACTAATCTAATCTCTCTCTCTCTCTCTCTCTCTCTCTCTCTCTCTCTCTCTCTCTCTCTCTCTCTATACAGTTGATTTCTCATCAAAATCTTGACAATGTTTGAAATACCTTATCTCCCTTTTGCTCTCTCTACCGGAGCATATTTCAGAGGGAGTAAATTTAACCTTACACATTCCCTTATAAAAACCATCGCTACCTTAAAGATAATTATCCTAATATTAGGAAAGGCAAAATTCGCCTCTTTACACCTTTTTTCCCGAACCACTTTTCCCGGCTACGCTAATTGGTCATCATTCAACCTGTCTTGCAACATACTGAAACGATAAGAGGAGAGAATGCTTTGGAAGGAGGATAACGACTCCTTCCGGCTACGTTGCCTAACTGTCACACGAGCAGCTCTTTACGACAACGAGGGCTTAACGAGCGCTGGGATGATTCCGCAGCGCTTCGCGCTTCCTACATTCTGACAACGGAACAGCGGTTCGTTGTTCCTTTCGGCTTCCTTCGTGCCTCCTCTTGTGTCACTTCCCTTTTAGTGCAAAGGAATTATTACCTTTAATACTTGAAGTTTTGAAGCATCCCTCACTTAGAGTGTTTATGGTCGTGAATAACAAAAAATAATGCTACTGAGAAAGATGGCTGATGGAAGCCGTGATTAGTATTCAACTTATAAATCTTCATCTCATGTTTTCATTTCAAACATATAAATGGCATGATGACCAATTAAATGAGATTAGCATCGTAGGGGCAAGAGCTACTTCACTCTCCTTAAATGTTTCGAAAGCTGTTGTACAGTACTGAAGATTCGTGTACTTCACTTTTCCAGCTGTAGTTGAAGCTCACCCGAATCGTAATCATTATTCTTGCCTGGTAACAATGTCATTCTGTCTTTCAGATTCCACATTTTTTTCTTCAATCACTTAACAATTATTTGCATTTCCGACTTATCTAATGCCAACTTTCTTATTCTTCATTCATTCATCATTATGGCTTCCATATTGGCAGACTTGGAGGTACACTGACCTAACCAGGTGAACTATTCAGTCGCATGGTGAACCTCATAATCGTGTTAGATATGTTTCCAAGACAAATTTCCTCCAAATGATTTTATTTCTTTTTCTGGGACATCGTTTCTTGCTTTTGCTTAGTTTAGCATTAGGTTCCGTTTATATAGTCCATTACTTGATTCCATTCCATAGGAACTTTAAGTATCTTAACCGGTATGAAGAGACGAGATATGAATTACAAATCTCGATGGATATTTATACAAGATGAAACTACAGCGGGTTGATGAAGAGTAATTTCCAATCTTGGTGCATCAAATCAACAAGGCATGAAAGTACGCACCACTGGCCAGCTTAGTCTTTTTCGCTAAAGGAACGATATCTCTGATGGAGAACAAACCCCTCCCATTCATTTTAGCGATGCCATTCTCTCTTCTTCATGTTTAGAAACGCCGAGATCAAAGACCTTTGTTGCTGGATGGGAACACGATTATTAGATGACAATTAATTTCCCCTGAGCTGCTTCTGGCTCCCTGGTGAGCTTTCTTCTCACTTTCCCCTTCTCTTGGCTCTAATGAGTCGGATTGATCAACTTTCTCTCGCTGTCTTCGGCTGTCATCATTGAAAAGCAACATGAAGCGCTGATGGAACACTTGCATGGTTTGGAGAGAGAGCCCGGCTGCAATCAGGTAATTTCACCGTATTATCTGGCTTTTCTGCTTTTTCCTTCATTTTATTGTCCCTAAACAATTTTGAATATTAACTAGATAGATAATCAAACCGAAAGGAATAGGTTTTATTTCCCTTTCATTAATAATAAGGTACGTGTTGTTCTCTCGGGGATTCTGACTATCACAATTGAAAATAAATGAATCTAACCTAGCAATACCTAAATAGGAAATTCTACTATCGAATATACTTCCATATTTTATTCGTCCCGTTTTCATAGTTTCCTTTTATGGCTTTGTGAAATGACAGAAAAATGAAGAAGACAGATCATTGCAAATAGCCGCTAAAAACGTCAGCTGATGCACCAGATGTCAGATATAGATTCTATTAAACATCAGATTTTTTGGCTTATGAATGAATCACACCCACACACACACGCATATATATATATATATATATATATATATATATATATATATATATATATATATATATATATATATATATATATATATATATATATCTATCTATATATATATATCTATATATATATATATATATATAGATATATATATATATATATATATATATATATATATATATATATATATATATATATATATATATATATATATATATATATATATATATATTAGAGTAACGTAATTTTCCGATTTAAGTCAACCTTGTTCTAGATTTAAGTACATTATTTCTTAAGGCAGTTAATGTTAAGTGTTTAGTGTTTTATTTACGCTATAGTTTCTCGCCTCCTCCCCGCTCACTTAATTGCTTGAACTATCGTGTTAACGATTGTGGTTTGTTTATTTTTCGAGTGCGGCAGGACTCCTGTGAGGTGACTTTTGGAAAGACGGTGCTCGGCCTAAAGTTAGTTCGGGCCTTCCTTTGCTTCCTGATACCTCTGCAGCTGGCGATTATTGGAAAACCTTGAATCTTGTTTTTGGAGCTGCCCTTCGCAGGTACACTTCTGTCACCTGCGACGTCCGTGTGACCTGTATTCGACGCAGTTGACTTTGTCACCTGCGACTTCGTCGTACTGCCACCTTAGTGGATATATATATTTCCTAGGGTATTGAGTGCCATCGTGTTCTGCTGGCACTAGAGGAGCTTTGGGCAGTCATCAGTCTATCTCCAAGGACACCTTAAAGCTGCTGCTGAGGGAGCAATCTGGCTCGTGAGGTGTCAAGTAGGGAGACGAATACCAGGTAGGAGTTTGTCTTTGTGTTGTCGGGCAGGACCTCCTCCGACTCCCCGGTACCTGTGGTTACCTGAGTATCCATGTCCTCCCTCGTCTGCAGAGCTGAGATGTATTGGATCACGGCCTCCTTAAAGGCGATTTGAATTTATTTTGGATTGAAGTTTCCACTGTTTTTGTGTGAGGAGTTTGTTGATTTTTTTTCTATATCTATTTTTCTATACACATATATATATATATATATATGTATGATAGTATATATCTATATCTATTAATGCTATATTTATAGACTCTGATGGGTCCGCCTTATGGCCTATCGGCCTTGATGTTTGTTATAATAGGGTGTTAGATTGTAATTCATAGGTAGGAATTTAAGTGTTTTCTCACTTTTATCCTTCACCTTCTTTCTTTCGCTTATAGTTATAGGTATATTTGGATTTTGGCCTGGCCAGCCATGGTATGAATATATTCCTTTTTAGATGTATACTTGCGTTTGTTCTCTCTCATGTTTCTATCTAGGGCTTAGTTTTCTTAGCGTTTAGGGATCCTACGGGATTATTTGAGGACTAGTGTACGTCCTTTTCAGTCACAAGGTTGACTTAATGTTATTTTTATTGTGAATAAATATTGTTGAGTTTTCCCTTTTGTTTTCGTCTCCACTGACCATTTTACGCAGAGTATTTTTGAACATCACTGAGAATATAAATAGTGCAATAAAAGAACTGCACCAGGACCCAATAAAGGGGTCCGTAACAATATATATATATATATACATATATATATATATATATATATATATATATATATATATATATATATATATATATATATATACATACATACATACATATATAAACACACTTATGCAAGCAAGCGCGTGTGTGTGTGTGGGTGTATGTGCGTGTATATAGATAGATGTTTGAATGTATCATTCACCACATTTACCAACTTGAATAAAAAAATTCATGGTTGATAACAAGAAAACTAACAAAAAAGAAATAGTTGACACCCCGATTCGTCCGTTTCTTTTCTATTCTGGCCCTTCATCACTCGGAGGTGGTACCTCACTCTTGAGCAGCCCTCCCGCGACCCTCTCGCCCTATGAGAGAGTTCAGTTGGCTCTCGAGTTTATTTATCCTAATCTGGCGACGCTCACTCACGAGTGTTGGGGAACTTTGTTTGGTCGAGTCCGCGTAATAGAGGTAGGGGCACCTAGACCCAATATCTTGCTTGTTAAGCTGAGCGAGGGTCCAGGTTAAAATAATAATAATAATAATAATAATAATAATAATAATTCATTTGATTTTGTTTAGAAGACTGAATGAAAATTTTGAACTATTGTCGCTCATTTCCAATTCTTTGAGCTTTAAATCGTAATTATGAGAGAGAGAGAGAGAGAGGAGAGAGAGAGAGAGAGAGAGAGAGAGAGAGAGAGATTCGTTGATATTAAGCAACTTATTAAAAGATTAGAAGGGGTCTGAAATCCGTCAATAACGTGGTTTCGTTTAGATATATCTTACATGGTATGTGATTTCGTTCAAATCGAGAGAGAGAGAGAGAGAGAGAGAGAGAGAGAGAGAGAGAGAGATAATACTGGCTGCTGTCTCTCTTTGTTCCCACACGCGTCAAGCAGTTTCTCGTTACTATGTCGTAAAGTCAGTCACGAGATTAAATTGGTCTGAAATTTTCCAGTTTATAAAATCTTTGAATATTCACTGCATGCTAAAGTCTTTATCGTAACTGTGTGACAAAAGGCTAGCGGAAAAAGAGGAAATACTTAGATTTATGCTGATAATTAAATAGCTTGTTATAGTCCTCGGGCTGGGAAGCTGAGTGTGGACTGATCTTGGTGTGGTGTCCGTCCTCCTTATATTTGGAGTTGACAACAGGGGGTCTTCCCCATGCTGATCTCATATTGGCTGGTGGCGGTGAGTCTTCGTTTTCATTGGTGACTTGAGCCAGGTCTCAAGCCACTTTCTCCAAGCCGATGGTTGCGATGCAGCAGATCCTGCAGCCGTCTAGGCCTCCTGAGCAGCGCGGTAATGTTGATGGGCGTTGCGCTACACTGTGGGGCGTCAAGGCTAATTTGATTTCCATCGGCTGCAGGGGTACCTTGTTCTGGGGCGTTGACTTCCGTGGAGTTGTCGTGATCGGTGGTGTCATTGTTGGTGGCAGGTCCTCTCATACTCGTAGGAAGGAGAAATTTTTCCTGCGTTGTATTCAGTGTAGGTTTTATTTGCTGGATGAGAAGCGCCTCCAGCAGGTGCAACCGACGGGCATCATGGGCCTTCCCGATGATCTTCGTGTTCAGTATGATGACATCCTGGGAGATGGCCTCTTGATGTTTGGTGTGGGCATGATTCTTGATCGCCCCCTCTTGGGCGTGGCATGAGTCTCTTCGACAGGCGCATGGTAGTCATACCTACGTAGGCGTCACTGCATTCGCGGACTGAGCATTTATACTGGTACTCTACATGCGTCTGCTTCAGGGGGTCTCGTACATGTAGAGAGGGGTTATTTTTCATAATAAGGTCGCTCGCCCGCCAGTTCTGGTAATATATGATCAAGTCGATATTTTTGGTGTCGTCGGTCGGGGATACATTTTCAGAAATAATTTTCTTAAGGGAGTGCTCTTCTTCACGATAATGGGAACTCATGAGGGCTTTGTAGTACAGCTTGATATTATTCTAGGGGTGGGGCTGTGGACTCTCACTACCGTACCAATTCTCCATGGCTATGCGGACTTCCATTCTGATTAATTTATTTGAGTACCCGTTATTCACAAATACTTAGGAGGCGCGGTCGAGTTCCTGGTGAGTATCCTGCCAGGTCGAGCAGTGGGAGAGGGATCTCCTGACGAAGGCCCTGATGGTGGTGTTTTTTAATCTGGCGGGGCACTCGCTGTCACCGTTGAGGCAAAGTCCTAGATTGGTGTTCTTTGTGTAGGTGGAAGTACGGAGATCATCTTCCCTCTTGCTTACAAGGACATCGAGGAAGGGGAGCTGATCGTCGGAGCTGTGTTCAACTGTGTAATTCAGCATGCTTGACAGAGGGCTTCTACCTCATCCTCAGCGTCGACTTGCACAAAGATGTCGTCAATATAACGTCCATATCTGCTGGGTTGCAGCATCCTGGTGAAGATCTGTTCCTCCACGGTGCCCACATAAAAGTTAGCAAAGAGGACCCGCAGTGGGGAGCCCATCGCCACGCTTTCCTTCTGGCGGAACATATGGCCACGGTGGGTGGAGAAAGGGGCCTACTTCGTGCAGATCTCCAGCAGCGTACAGAGCGATGCTTCAGCTATGTTGAGGGGCGCTGTCGACTGATTCCTGTAGACATGATCAAGGATTATATCTATGGTTTCGTCGACAGGCACGTTCATAAATAGGCACTCCACGTCCAACGAGGCAATAATCCCGGTGCCAAGGGCGTCCTTGATGGCTTCTAAGAATTCTGCCGAGGACTGCAGGCTGTACCGACTCGGGATGTAAGGGGTCAAAATTTGGTTAAGGCTTTTAGCCAAGGCGTACATAGGAGCGGGGGTCTGGCTGATGATCGACCAGAGGGAGTTTCCTTGTTTGTGGGTTTTTACATTACCATATAAATAACCCAGGCTGTAGTCTCCTTGTATGGGCGGGAGGTGCAGTGTTTGTCGCAGCATTCACTGCGCTGATGACTCTGTTAGCCTCCCTCTTGATGTCGTCTGTCGGGTTCCTTGTCAGGCGCTTGAACTTGCTCTCGTCAGACAAAATAGCATCCAGCTTATCATGATATCCGCAGTATCAATCAAGACGAAGGATGCTGTCTTGTCTGCGTGTCGCACTGTGATGTTCACTTTCTCCTTCAGTTCCTTTGCTGCTATCTTCATCTCCTTGGTGAGGATCCCGCTGGAGTGCTAGCCCCTCTCTGTAAGGGCTTCAGCAAGTAGGAGGAGCTGAAGGGCGCCGGTAGTTCTCACGATGCTCTGGGCTTCGAGTTGCTGGATGGAGTCTAGGAGCAACTCAATTTCGAGTCTCTTGTCATGAGGCCTGGGTCTCGAAATGAAGTGGCAATTAAGACCCAGCTTCAGAGGGGCGTCTTGATCGGGGGTGGGGTCCTAATCAGTAAGGTCAATGTATCCTTGGGTTCGTTCAGGGACGCGGACTTTGCCGCCGTTCAGGGAGTTGAGCTTGCGCAGGGCACCTCTCATCTGCTGCTTCATGTCGTCCTCTTGAAGGTGGACGAGGCATCTCTCGATGTTCCCAGGGTATGTTGGTTCCTCTCCTGCGGGGTTGTCTTCTTCAGTGGGTGTGTCACGATCAGGATTAGCAAATTCGGTGTCGTCCAGTCCATGACTACCTTCTTCTCGAAGGGCACCAGGACGTGCTGCTATAGGTTCCTCTCCTACTCCACTGGTGCCGGGGCTGCTTCTCACTCTCTCCCATCCTGCCGCAGTCTCTTGGTCTCGTTCTGGAGGGCACGCAGTCCGGTAGTTGATCGCTATTTGCTGCTGTAGGAGGGATTTTATAAAGCTCCTGGGGCCCCCGAACGAGGTACCCCTGCAGCCGATGGAAATCAAATTAGCAGGGACGTCCCACAGTGTAGCACAATGCCCATCAACGTTACCGCGCCGCTCAGGAGGTCTAGAAGGCTGCAGGATCTGCAGCATCGCAACCATCGGCTCGGAGAAAGTGGCTTAAGACCTGGCTCAAGCCACCAATGAAAACGAAGACTCACCGCCACCAGCCAATAGGAAATCAGCATGGGGAAGACCCCCTGCTGTCAACCGCAAATTTAAGGAGGACGGACACCACACCAAGATCAGTCCAACCTCAGCTTCCTAGCCCGAGGATGTCTGGCAGCTCCAGACGAAAGCTCGCTTAAAGGAAGAGAGAGAGAGAGAGAGAGAGAGAGAAAATCGTTAATGACTTTGATGACTATGGTATCATAGTTTATCTGTAAAATTCAAATATATACACCTGTTTTGACACTGTATTTGATCATGACCTCTATAGGCGCTCTACTAGCTTGTTTAAGTAGCACGGAAAAAGCCGCTATTCGGAAAATAGGGAAGAATATCTACAAGTGTAACGCTGCTGAAGTAGCCATTACTTTTAATAAAGTATGCTTGAGAGAGGGTCTGCTTCCTAAGTATTATTATTATTATTATTATTATTATTATTATTATTATTAAGACATCAAAATCGTCATTATGCAAATCATCATTAAAATATTCTTTTTATCCTCGTGTAACCGAGTGTAATCAGGCCTTTTACTCGTTAAACTTTTCTTTCAGGGCGCTCA
>NC_087211.1:62741543-62744043 GCF_015104395.2 Macrobrachium nipponense
AAATAGAAAATGAAATAAAATTTGAAGAAAACCGGACCCATAACGACAAAACCCACCAAGTCCTAAAAGTGAGAGACTGCCAAAGCAGAGAGAAGGAATTTTCATGTAACCGTAAAAGGTCCAATTTCTCTCTTACAACTTTTAAACCTCCAACCCCGTCATCGCAATTGATTTTTCTCTTCTTTTCCATTCCCTTTCAGAGCGGGAGGATAAACGGCTGTTTCGTGATATTTTGAAAAAAAAAAAAAAAAAAAAAATGAATTGACTTAACGGAGTAATATCGAGGAAAGGTTTCACATTTTCGTTGGATATACTATTGTTCTTCACCTGTGTAGTGTAATAATGGAACCAACAGTCACAAAAGTTGTTCCAGTCAACCGTTTCGCTCTCTCTCTATCTCTCTCTCTCTCTCTCTTGCTGTTATCTATACTATTCGTTCTTTGCTTGAATAAATCACCTAGAACCTCTCTAACTATGTCCTCGGAAACTTTGGTGGAAGTCAAGCTCTTTATCAGTTAGTCTCTAGCATTACATCCAAAGGACTTGACACTAATCCAAGGATTTGTGCATAATAATGACTTGAGTTAATTTAAGGAATCCTCTCTCTCTCTTCTCTCTCTCTCTCTCTCTCTCTTCTCTTCTCTCTCTATATATATATATATATATATATATATATATATATATATATATATATATATATATTATCCTATTACGCGTCAGTCCTTTCATATTGATAACTGGTATACTACTCAATGATCCCTCTTACTAACGTTGAACATCATTCATTAACAGTTGTTCAGGTTTGAGAAACTCTGGTTAAGAAACAATAACTTCATAATTCAATTGCATTTTACAAGATGCATTACTTGTACTGACTTTAGACTTTGATACCTCAGAAAACTACCTTGACAATCAAATTTGGGTTGTTCCTAACAGTTTGCGAATATAACTGCTTTTTATAAGATGAATTACCAATTACCGAATTGGTCACTGAAAACGTCCTCATAACGATATCTTAAAAGGAAAATCTAACGCTTTTTAAATTAGGCCGTTTTTTCAGTGTTATGTAATGGATATTAGCAATCTAATAAACACTTTCCTCTTCAATGTAATATTAACCAGAAATAAGTTCAGGGGTGTTTTTTGCTGAGTATGACTGAACTGTGATTATCTGTCTTTTTATATTCTCAGTCACTTAGCGAGAGAATATTGTATCAGAAATAGATAATAAAATGAAATTTGTATTTAAACGATTGTTGTCAAATATTTCTCTAGAAATTTGTAAGCGGAAAAAGACAATAATAATGAAATAAGCAATTACATCCTTTCGTTGATTTTTTAGTAAGAGCGTAATTAATGAAAAAGGCGAATGGTAGATCTAATTACAAATTCGTCGACGAGCGCTTTTCCAGAGGATCTAATGAGCTCAGGACGAACATACCCGGGCGCAGAAAAGACAGTTTCCTCCAAATGGGCCATAAAGGAAGGCATAACTCCACCACATGAGTTCGACAGGGCTTTGAAGGGCTTCATCCCAGAGGGAATGAAGCAGCATCTCGCAGACTCACGCATATAAGCGTTGAAATTTAATGCTGCTTCCATTACAACAAAGGTATTAGTGATCTTAAGGGTCCTGATACGTCTATGAGCTTTTTTTGGAGTATGGAAAATTATTTTGCTATATTTTATTTACTATGAACACCAAAACTACATCAAGGCATTCCGTGTCAACATAATTTTACAGACTAAATAGGATCATAAGTGTATCAAGTCTGTAAAGAGCATCACTACCTTTATATATATATATATATATATATATATATATATATATATATATATATATATATATATATATATATATAGTCGACGCGGAAAAGTTTTGGGCATCTTTTCTGCGCGACTGTTAACAATATGTCCGCTGCGTGATGGAAAAACAACTTGCTTGCTGCGCAGTCGTAAACAGCTGTTTTCACGGTAAAAGAAAAGTTTGGTAATTGAATTTCGGGCCACTCGATATAAGTTCCCCTTTGTGTGGCACTAAGGGCGATTTTGGAAGCTTTCCCTACTTCCTCTCTCCCTTTATGACAAGCATGAAAAAGGAACCATCGGCTCGTTTTCCGCGCCGCCTGGTCAAGTGCGTGGGAGGGAAGCTTGGCCTTTTGTGTTTAGACCTAAGAGCGGACGGATGTGCATGGCCTTGGAGGAAATTAAGCGATTTAGGAGGAAAGCATTGCAGTGTACTGAGATTTTATAAACTAAGAGCTAAGAGAGGGTTGTTGCTGATGGATAACAATTGATAGCTAAATGGAGAAGTGAATATGATGGAAATACAGGCTCGTTCAACGAGTGTCATTAGGAGTCATGTGCATAAACTATGATGCCGTTCCCCTTCAGGAATGTAGGCAGCTGACCACGAGGGGGTTAAGACGGACGGTCCTCACAGTGGAAAAGCAAACGATTGGTAAGTAAAAGAGTATTATTTTGTTAAGAGATCGTTAAA
>NC_087211.1:62749678-62762178 GCF_015104395.2 Macrobrachium nipponense
CAGCAACATCTCTGCAACAGCTGATAGGCGTCTTGCTAGCGTTGGGGTATGATGTTTATGGTGTTGCAGTATGTCAGTCATGTCATCGGTCAATTAAAGAAGAACTAACCCCAGACATACTTCTAATGATCTCAGAAACCCCAAAAAGATATTAACTGAACTTCTTCCCATTAACCCCATTTAATATGACCATTGAACTCATTTCTAACTACAACTCGTGAAGAAACTCCAAAAGATCGCTAAATCATAAGTCATTATCATAACCCCGTAAAGAAAAACATCAAATTCTCCAACTTACTTCTCCAATAACAAAAAAAAAAAAAAAAAGCTTCGCCAAATTCACACATCAGACACACACTCCAGAACTCACAGAAAACTCCACGGACTTTTGTCATCACATTTCAAACTCACAAATTCTCACAAGAAGAAAAAAAAAAAAGTAATGAGCCCGAGGAAAAAAAAAAAAACAAATGTAACAAACACCCATTTATGTAATTCACATACCCCGACAAATCATATCTCCCGTCCAAAACAGAAATGTTATTTAAAGCTCAACCCCAATTACGACAAATCTCTCAGGAAAAGAAAAAAGAAAGAAAAAAATAATAATAACAATAATAATAAGTGAACTTTCCCACCACAGAGCCCACATAATATATATAATATACATAATTCGGCGTCTCCCTCATGAGTGCAATATGTATCATTACGGAATTTGTCATCACAACAATTTCATCGATCAGAAACGACCGGAAACAACCCCTTTACACAGATACATCTCTGTGAAATGCCAAAATCAGCATCTCTCAGAACAGTGCAAAACTCTGAGTAATGAACACTGAAGGAAAAGAGTCAGCAACTGGACTCATCACAGCATTATCAGCAAAAATCCACCTGTGAACACGTCAGTTGCTCGAACTGCAGTATAGAAATGTCTAGTCAGACTTGCAACTTCAGAAACCCATGATTCTCCAAATATTTATACTAACACCAGTATTCTCCAAAAAGCCCCAAAAATTGTCTTCAACGACATAACTCCCACATGATACTGCCCAATATCATATAAATAAATTATCACCTATTCGGGATATAAACTACGGTAAACTTGCAATTTCACATATATAAAAAATGCAACATCTCCATAGGGACTCGTAAAACTGCAACACAGTAATGCCACTCGCCTCCATTAGCCACAACGCCAAGGAACCACAGAACCCCTCTCTTGGCTCGTAAAATCCCAGAAATTCAGCTCCAAAAATCATAACCACAAAAAAAAGTCACCCCCAAAGATTAGTGCCACCCACATATTACCATGTTAATAATAATACCACCCAGGCAATATAAATAATTCCTTCCAATACACCAATAACCCCATGTGGAAAGAAAAACAAGTCTCCAAAATATGTTATCTCCAAGCAGAGTCGTCAAAAAGTGAAATTCTGTCCCCGAAAAATGCGCTCAAATCATTTAGCTGATATACTCGAAAATATTGCCACATATCACCTCACAAAGGTTTCTATTTGCAGCAAAAAAATGGCTGCAAAAATAATTGAACTAAACATAGCTCTCGCCACCATAGGCCTAAACTATGGACTATTTCCAGCAAAATAAAATATCACATGGCTCAAAATATCATATCTCCAATTCTCCAGTAAAATAACTTAATGTTAGAGTCAAAAACTATAAACTCTCTGTTTAGCATAACTGCTGAGAAAAAAACTCGGCAAATAAAATTGCCCAGGAAATTCTAGAAAAAATCACCAATGTGCCATAACTCATTACAAGAACACTCCAAATTCAAAGTGTCCAAGCAAAGACTTCCACATATGCACTACGGCACTGGCCACTAGAAACTTAACCAAGTTTCCTATCTCTGGCAAAGTTGCTACAAACACAATTGTACAAGAGGCCAATAATTTCCGGAACACAAATATCCAGAAAAAAAATGTAGTGCCATTACGTAAACATGCAAAAAATGCAAAAATTCTCCCCTAAATCTCTCTGCAGCATCAAACAGCTGAAATTATAAACACATTCCCAAACAATGACTCCAAGTCACGAACTGAGATATTAAAAATCCACACAAACTGCTCAGAGAGAAAAATAAATTCAAACTCGCCCATGATGAAAAAAACTTGCGTCAGCAATGGCTAACATCCAAAAGGGGAAAAGGAAAAACTAATGACACTGATAACTGTTCCCGTGACACCTGTAACATCTGTGACTCACGTAGACTTCAAGCAATTATCTGCTGAACCTGTAAAAAAAAAGGACAACTAAATTTGTGTTTAGTTCTTCCCATATTCACAAACATCACCACCCTTAATATTCATTACAACACCCATGTTAGTATAAAAAATAACACCAATATCAGAACCCGCCAGTATCAGTAGTATCCCCAGTATTAGCAAATATCAGTACTCCCAGTATCACCAAAATTAGTACTCGCCCATTCACCAGGATTAAGTATTAGAATCACCAACTATCAGTACATGCTAGTATCACCAAAATTCACCAGAATTGCTATCACCAAATTCACCAAAATTCACCAGAATTGCTATCACCAAATTCACCAAAATTCACCAGAAATTGTTATCACCACCCACAAATCATTGACACATTCCCCAAAAATCGTTACCACCATGACTCTAATAGAATCCTTATAAATATCTCCAGTAATGACAATAATAATTCTCCATAACAATTCTCCATAAAATATCTCCATAAAATATCTTTAGTAAGGGCTTAATATTGCCATTCCCCAGTATTCATCAACATTGCCACACCCCCATAACTCCAATATCACCATGATTCACCACTAGGTCAACCCCATTACCACTCCCCGATATCATCACCATTTAGCAGCACCAAGCACCCATTTATCACCAATGGCATCACCAATAACACATCACCAGTCACCACCATTTTAAAATAATCTCCATATCCAAAACATATCTCCATTATAAAATAATCTCTGTATCCCCAGTTATAACTATGTTCTCTACCATTGTGTAAAAGCATTCTCCAAAGCACAAGGAAAACTTGCACCAAATTCATTTGCACTTCATTTCATTTCCTCTTCACACAAAAGAAAGAACAAAAATCTTTCTAACAGAAACCCTACGGGCATATCACATCATCACCCAGTGGCTATCAGCTGATTTCATGGCTTTGAACTTTCCTATACAAGGCCAAACTTACCCCCATTACCCCGGCACAAAGAAAAAAATAGGAAGTTCACCCTCCTGTTGGCACAACCCTATGGAAGGATCCCACTAGCCTGTCTTGGGCGTTCCCCTTGGTCGCTCAGCAAAAATTGCGCTGAGTACGTATACATGAGCGGCCTCTGTCTCCGAGGCCAAAAAAATGCAATCCAAGCATCCCCAAGAACTGAACTGTATGTATGAAAAACCTTCATATGCATACACATTTGTCAAAACCAAGACGAATGCGTCTCCTTTAACATGTGCCAAAAATAAAACACATCATGTTCTACTCCTATGAGAAAAAAAAAGTGGTATTCTGAACTAATTCTCTAAATAAAAAAAATGATTCATACGCAAAAGCAAAAAATAATAATATCACACTCTCGGCTTCAATGAGAGAAACACTGACCGCCAAACTGAGCGCACTTCCGTATAAACACGTGAATACACACATACTCGAAAGACTCGGTATTCGAGCGAGAAAAGACTCTGGCAACGCGCACTCACAAGGCTCACTGAGCAATCGACTCCCTCAATCCATCTCATGGTGGGCAGAAATGCTGAATAATTCTTAACCCCCATCACTCACTAACTGAAATCTAACACATTCCCACAACCAGACCCTCTAAAAACAGCATCTTATAGCTGCTATTAATCTCACAAAAGGCGTAATATGTAATACGTCGCCACCACTCTAACAAGATGGTCATTATCTCGTTATTCTAAAAGGTAGCGATGGACCAAGAGCGGCCAAAGGCAATTGGCAACACATTCTCTCTCTCTCTCTCTCTCTCTCTCTCTCTCTCTCTCTCTCTCTCTCTCTCTCTCTTGATATACCCCCCTTCATTTTCTAAGGTCACCAAATCAGAGTCGTGAATTACAAAAATACACATATATTTAAAAGCAAAGTGTCAGCTAAATAAACTCAGGTTCTTAACAGAAAGATCAAATGAATGATTGAACTCAGATAGCCTCACTATTATTTCAGTCATAAAACCAGGCAAGACATAATACAGTAATCCATAGTAATTAAGTCAGTTCCCATTTCCCCAGATCAATTCCACTCTTCTCCAGAACAATTCCCCTTTACCAGAACCGCCTGTTAGAAGACAGGAGAACATCCCGGTAAGCATAAGAGCATAATCAAACATCATATAAACAGGACATCTCTGAAATAAATATTCAAATACAATCCAGCCACACTTTGGCCAAAATAAAGAAAAGGCTTACCCATTCAGCACAGTATTTCACTATCACTTATCAACAAACACCTTGGCAGAAGCCATACTGGCTCTGCCAGCTCTCCGTAATAGTCTCCCCTTCTTGGTAACACTACATTTCATTATGTAGGGGGATGCCAGAGAACTTCCAATCATTCATTCATTCATTCATTATGTAGGGGGAAAAGGCTCGCACGTACGAATTCACACACAATGTTCACGCCCATAAACTGCTTGAGACCAGTTTCAAAGTCACCTCTACATCAGGCTCTCATAGCAACAGGACGAGGCACTGATTTGCTAAGACAGAAGTCTTGATCACACCACCTCAAAGAGAGATGCGTTAGCATTCCCAAGGCTTGTCGCTCGGACCACTCTGTCTCTAGGGAAGCTAAATGATGAGTCTCTGCATTCCAAGAAACGTCATTGTATATCACATTATATATCATTAAAATATATCATAGCAAATCCCCCTCTTTATGTAACATATATATATATATATATATATATATATATATATATATATATATATATTATATATATATATATATATATATATATATGTTGTAATTTCTTCATTTCTTTTTCATAGCATCAAGTGAATATATAGTTATGCCAATCACTTCTTCTAGGAGTTTGATAGGATTTTTAATCAGATCAATTGTTTATTACGTTATTTAATTAGA
This sequence comes from Macrobrachium nipponense, assembly GCF_015104395.2. Taxonomy (NCBI): domain Eukaryota; kingdom Metazoa; phylum Arthropoda; class Malacostraca; order Decapoda; family Palaemonidae; genus Macrobrachium; species Macrobrachium nipponense. The sequence continues at coordinate 62,754,791 of NC_087211.1, forward strand.
TGGTTTGAAAGCTTACTTCTGGACATCAACTGAAAATTCTAAATGGGCTAGGAAAGATTAATTTTAAGGTTTTTTCCATAATATTGAATTCATTATGTACTTGAATAAAATATTATTACTATTACCTAAACTAACCCAGTTCGTATGTGTGTTCATCACTATATCGAACAAGATTTTAATTTGTTAGGGAGAATAAATGATACTAATACAAAGCTATAACAAAACAAATCCATAAATGTTGGCCTAAGCCATACAGACATTTTACAATACGTTCGTGAATAGCTAATATATATATATATATATATATATATATATATATATATATATATATATATATATATATATATATATATATATATATATATATATAATATAGATAGGATGGAGAAAAGCCAGCGTACCATCATACATGTATTCTCCAAATTTTCGAGATATATATATATATATATATATATATATATATATATATATATATATATATATATATATATATATATATATATAATTCTCAGGCTGAAAAGTCTTACGAACAGAGCAAACGAACTATAAAACGAAGAGGCTCAAAAAGAAAATCCTGCAGAGTGAGAAGAGTTACAGGAAAAGGTGATGAATAACTATTGTAGGAAACTAAAAGTCCTACTAAACTTCCGAGAAGACACCCAGAGAATAAAAAGAGACGCTCTAGACATGAGTAGGTTTTCAAGGGATATCGAGGAAATGTTGTCTCTTCAATCCTTCCTCCGAAATCAAACCTAATTGCCCAGTAAGTACTTTCTTGTTCTTAATGAATTTATGTAACGAAAATCTTACCGAAGTACGTAACAAAGCTAACATTATTTTGATTCAGCCACCATTATTATATGCTCATATGCAAATTCCATTATATGCTTAGTTTTAAGAGGGAATTGCCAGTTCTCATTTTCAATATCAAAGTAATTAGCCACAGACAAACCCTTAAGGAAATGATTCATTCAGACTGCTCTGAATCCCTCAAAGGGTCTTTACTCTCATCCCGGGAAGTACATTCTACCACGTATATGAAAGAGTTCATAGCATCGCTCTCATAACTGACATTGTAATAATAGCCAGGAAAGGTATTCCTTACTTAAGCTTGAAAAAGAAGCCATATTTTGGGACCATGACTTAAGCTACGCCCTTCTAAATGGAATGTGCCTCGGCTTTATGCAAATGGAGAGATAAAAGCACAAACTGTAACTGTAAAAGTGGGTGTGGCTCTACTCCTGCGGAAGATGAAAAGTGGGTCTGTTGATCATAAAATACGAATGCACACACACACACACACACAACAGACAGACAGATTTATAAATAGATATACGCAAATGTTTGTATGGTCATACTCAGGATGGAGAATGGCATGGGACACACATTCGAACAACGCTCCAAAAACACATTGTTAACCCACTCTGGAACCTCTTCCATTTGGGAAAAATGGGTGTACTGAAAGTGCTTCTTAATTTCGGTAGCTTCTGGTCTTCTCAGTTTCGAATTTCAAAGGTCAATAGCATTTTTTTTAAATTCATTTTCTCATCACGCAGTCCGACTTGTGAAATTTTCAATTGAATGAGTCAATTGAACACCTGACGCTACAACTGACTGTTATGTATTAGTAAAAAATCTTTGGTGTGTAATACTCTACTGGATTAAGGAAACGGAAAAAATTTCTCCTTCACGTACCATTCAATAATCTTCGAATGATCACTGAGCGGAGTGAAGAAGTTGTTTTATTTGAAATACAATAAGAACGACGAAATAAATAGGATTAAGGAGCCACTAATTTCAACTATGGTTATAGAAATATTTAACTCGGGCAAAAATCACTGAATACGCTATTTCCAGACTATCATTAAAAACGAATAATTTGAAATACGCTCGCGAAGGACGAGGGGTTTTCTGACCTGTCGCCGCAAATGTGGCACAAATAGGAGCGGAATAACTACGAATTTCACGGCATCATTTTATGAAAGCAGCCCACCGAAATGGGTTTGTGCCCTCTACTAAAATACCAAAGGGGTCAAGCTTGTTTAGTCGTGACCTATAGTTGACAAAGAGAAGTAGCGGAAGAAAAAAGAATATCATAGGCCGAGTTTTGAGTCATGGGGAGGAGCATAATGAGCGAAAAATGGGAACTTTTTGGTCATGTTACCGGAAGAACCGACGTCGATGGGTTAGGTGAAACCAGATGCATTAAAGATCATTTCTGAAAGGTTATTATGTAATAAGAAGCCAAGGCGTAACGGACAACTCTTCTCACATTTAGTGTTCTTGTAAGCCATCAAAACCTGAATGTAAAATCCAGAAGATATCTTTTACATGACTTAACGTCGTCTATTCCAGTTGAAGCTGAGACCGAATCTTAGTCAAGAGCAAATTATCATGGTTTTATTCCCAGCTAAAGTGATTTATTCCTGACAACTAAACAGAAACATTTTCCTGCTAACCTTGCAGTCCCTTCTACTATGTTGAAAAAACAATGTAAAAAATAAGGTATTTTTTCACCATGTTTCAGGATGCATTAAACCTAATACATTTGCGTTTGATTTTTTGTGATGATTGCGCCTTGCCGTAGCTTCACTTATTAAAACTGTGCATCATGAAATCATAAAAAGTAGGAATCTGAATATCTCAAGCATCACTGTGATTACGGTCGAGTATGGAAATAATCATAACGATCCCTTTAAACATCCAAAGGCATTAACTTTAAAATTATCCTCTTCGAAAAGGACAGAAGGGACCCGGTGACCTAAATATCCTCACATGACCTTACAGCTAAATCAAGTTGAATTGCAGGAAGGCCATTTTCGCTTTTCTGGGGACTTTCTTTAATCAAAGGAGTAGGAATTCCTTTCTTCGAGGGAGTAGAATGGAGTGGAAAACTTCCCTTTCACTCAAGAAGAAGAAGAAGAAGAGGAGTGAGTCTAAGATGGCAAGGGCCTTCGAAGGGAAGCAATGAAAGAAGTCGGAGATACTTCTTAATATTTTTATCTTCCCTTTTTCGTCTTTCAAAGTTTCTGACTATACTTTTGCTGAAAAGTTTCATAGTACTACACTTTTTTTCTTAAAAGTTTCAGATGTTATACTTTTTCCGAAAAAATTCCAAACTACACTTTTTTTCTGAAAAGTTTCAGACTATATTTATTTCTGAAAGTTTCAGAATACACTTTCATAAACATCACCATATCCTATTTTGTACATTAGAGTAAATATATTCCACTCTTGAAAATTGTAAAATCCACATAATTTTGTAATATTCAGCAGCGGAGATTTACTGGAAGTCGTCTCCTCATTTCTTGTGCCGGAAAGAAGAGGGGTTACTGAATGATTGCCTCCTCCTCTCTCTCTCTCTCTCTCTCTCTCTCTCTCTCTCTCTGCTGAATGAGTCCCCTTGCAACAAAGCTTACGCGTCTAGTGCAAGCGTAAGCGGCTTCGAGTTGTTTCTGTGATTCCAGTCACTTGATTGAGTGAAATTACTAGCGTTGCCTTCGGGGATACTACCCTTTGAAAAAACAATGTTTATCCGTACTATATTTTCCCGTGTGTTACATGGTTCTAAAGGCAAACACCTCCACGTTCAACTTTAAAAAACATCTGAAACAAAACAGTGAAGAGGCACGAAAAACTTCCAAAATGACCTAAATAATGCTTAATTCTAGAAAGAGCAAGTTACAAGCATTGAATTATGAATGATTCCTTGGAAAGCAAAATTGGAATCGTTCCCTCACTTGAGGCCGAGTCGTTTTTAATCTTCTCCTTTGTTCGGAGGGTTTTTTCCCCTCAATTCATTATTCTCTCGTTTGACGGTTTTTATTTTATTCTTGGCTGGTTACTTTTCTGCAGACTAATTTCGCTGGCAATGAACTGGATGACAACGGTAGTTTTTTTCTTTACTTGCAGAGGGCAATGGGAGATTATTATTATAAAATTTTCTAATTATTATTATTATTATTATTATTATTATTATTATTATTATTATTATTATTATTATTATTATTATTATTATCAAAGAACGTAGGCGAGGATGCATTTTCCTTTAGGCTAATATTATGATGAAACTTGCTTAAAGTGCCTTTTATCAGATTATTATTATTATTCTTATTGTTGTTGTTGTTGTTGTTGTTGTTGTTGTTATTGTAGCAGCCAAAAAAGTAAAAAAAAGTCCCACATGTATGAAAATAAAGAATGAATAAAATAAACAAATCAGCAAGTAAACATACACAAAATTGAGAAGCATTCAAATAATAAGCAAGTCACTATAACAGAGCAAAGGAGCGCAAAAATGACTACCTCTAGGTCTATACAGCATCAGGTAGAGTGTTCTATTCCTGGCGCTGAGGAGTACGGCATCAAAGTATGACTAAATGTCCTGTGATTATAATTTTCATTCAGATAATGATTCAAATACCAGTAATGTGACCGATACCGGTGCCAATGCTTGTACACTGGCACTACAGTAGATTCACATCAACCGTGCATTTGATGTCTAGGCCAGTCCCTTACGACGCTGCTGATTGGCTGTTAATAAGCCACTCACGGGGCTGGAAACTCAAAGTCTCTCAAGAGAGTTCATGTAGGCAGGATGTATGTTCCACCTCTCCTGAAAGAAGTATTCCTCAGGAGAGGTGGAACATAGATCCTACCCATGTGAACTCTCGAGAGAGAGACAGAGTTTCCAGCCCCTGCGATTGGCTTATCAACGGCCAATCAGGAGCGTCGTAAGGGACTGGCCTAGACAGCAAATGCACGATTGATGTGAATCTACTATAGGAAATGTGGAATCGGAGAATCAAAGCAAAACACTCCAGTTGAAAAAAGGAAAAAGGAAAATATAAGTTTAAAATATAAATGCATGTAAATGACTGTTTATAACTAAATGTATCTTTAATTTGATTTTGTCTTTACCATTGTTATATAATAAACAATCTTTTTCTGGGTAAAATTAAGTAGACTATTTATTAATCAATTCATCCATGAACATAACCTCATACACTAAATTTGTTCTAAATTATTTTGCATTTACAAGAAACATTTTATTACTGAAATATCAGCAACCAAATACTTCTATCCTTTACGGAAATACAACACTGCGAAAAACGGAGGCATTTATGCACCATTACTTCTCATTAAACCAATGAAAAACAAAAGCAATTATCTTTTGCCACCAAGGATGTGATTAATTCAAATTATATAATAACCATTGAAAGGCAAATAGAACTTAATGAACCTGGGATCATAACATAACTGCACTGGAGACATTTACAGTTCAGTTAATGTTAAATTCTATAGATTGCGACACTTCCCTGCGGTATCTATTTATCAAAATAGGAGAGCTCATTTTAGCATCTACCTATTATGATATGGTGCTGTGGATTTTAAATTCTTCTAGTTTCCTGATAAAAGGAATGCCTCTCTCTCTCTCTCTCTCTCTCTCTCTCTCTCTCTCTCTCTCTCTCTCTCAGCACACACGCACGCAAATGGATTTTAGCAATTATTAAGAATTTTTTTTTTTTTTACAAAAGTCGTGAAACACGAGTAGTAGGTAAAAGGACGTAATTAGTAGGTAAAATTTTTGTAATACAAGGCAAAAAGGCAACTATTAAGATTAGTAAATAATGCTTTAGTCTGTTTAACTTTCCACATTATTTTTCTTTTAAGAAAAAAGAAAGCTCCGGAATGTATGTATCGGACACTTGAGTCATTGTTCATAAATATTGTAGCCTTCATCGAATTCAGTCTGGAAATGGGTTCTTAAAGCTACTGGTATAGAGAACAGTTCAGCTTAGAAATGGTTTCTTAAAGCTACTGGTAGAGAGAACAGTTCAGCTTAGAAATGGTTTCTTAAAGCTACTGGTAGAGAGAACAGTTCAGCTTGGAAATGGTTTCTTAAAGCTACTGGTAGAGAGAACAGTTCAGCTTAGAAATGGTTTCTAAAGCTACTGGTAGAGAGAACAGTTTCAGCTTGGAAATGGTTCTTAGCTACTGGTAGAGAACAGTTCAGCTTAGAAATGGTTTCTTAAAGCTACTGGTAGAGAGAACAGTTCAGCTTGGAAATGGTTTCTTAAAGCTACTGGTAGAGAGAACAGTTCAGCTTAGAAATGGTTTCTTAAAGCTACTGGTAGAGAGAACAGTTCAGCTTGGAAATGGTTTCTTAAAGCTACTGGTAGAGAGAGCAGTTCAGCTTGGAAATGGTTTCTTAAAGTTACTGGTAGAGAGAGCAGTTCAGCCTGTAAATGGTTTCTTAAAGTTACTGGTAGAGAGAGCAGTTCAGCTTGGAAATGGTTTCTTAAAGTTACTGGTAGAGAGAGCAGTTCAGCTTGGAAATGGTTTCTTAAAGTTCTGGTAGAGAGAACGTTCAGCCTGTAAATGTTTCTTAAAGTTACGGTAGAGAGGAGCAGTTCAGCTTGGAAATGGTTTCTTAAAGTTACTGGTAGAGAGAGCAGTTCAGCTTGGAAATGGTTTCTTGAAGCTACTGGTAGAGAGAGCAGTTCAGCTTGGATATTGTTTCTTAAAGCTACTGGTAGAGAGAGCAGTTCAGCTTGGAAATGGTTTCTTATAGTTACTGGTAGAGAGAGAGCAGTTCAGCTTGGGAATGGTTTCTTAAAGCTACTGGTAGAGAGAGCAGTTCAGCTTGGAAATGGTTTCTTAAAGTTACTGGTAGAGATAAAAGTTCAGCTTAAAAATGGTTTCTTAAAGCTACTGGTAGAGAGAGCAGTTCAGCTTGGAAATTGTTTCTTAAAGCTACTGGTAGAGAGAGCAGTTCAGCTTGGAAATTGTTTCTTAAAGCTACTGGTAGAGAGAGCAGTTCAGCTTGGAAATGGTTTCTTAAAGTTACTGGTTGAGAGAGCAGTTCAGCTTGGAAATGGTTTCTTAAGCTATCGGTAGAGAAAGCAGTTCAGCTTGGAAATAGTTTCTTAAAGTTACTGGTAGAGAGAGCAGTTCAGCCTTGGGAAAGTTGGTTTCTTAAAAAGTTAGTGGTAGAGGAGAGGCCAGTTTTCAGCTTTGGAAATTTGTTTCGGTAAAAATTACTGGTGAGGAGAGAGCGGACAAGTTCAGACTTGGAAATTGTTTCTCGTTAAGCTACTGTTGTAGAGAGTAGGCAGTTTTCCAGCTTGGAAATTGTTTCTTAAAGCTACTGGTAGAGAGAGCAGTTTAGCTTGGAAATGGTTTCTTAAAGCTACTGGTAGAGATAAAAGTTCAGCTTAAAAATGGTTTCATAAAGCTACTGGTAGAGAGAGCAGTTCAGTTTGGAAATGGTTTCTTAAAGCTACAGGTAGAGATAAAAGTTCAGCTTGGAAATTGTTTCTTAAAGCTACTGGTAGAGAGAGCAGTTCAGCTTGGAAATTGTTTCGTAAAATTACTGGTAGAGAGAGCAG
>NC_087211.1:62769678-62796226 GCF_015104395.2 Macrobrachium nipponense
AATAAGCAGAGTAATACGACCGCAGGACGAAGTGGGAGCGATACAATGTTCGGAGCATATCTGGGTCTTGTTTCAGCTTTCTAGAAAGCTTTTGATGTAACTCAGTTAAGGGGAATTGGGTGTGATAACTTCAGGAGACTCCCAAATATGGGTATTTTCCATAACAGGAAGGGTACTACCCACAATTATTTAGATGAACCGCCCAGAGGAGAAATACAGGGGACACCCAAAGAAAACCGCCACTTAGCGGAAAATATTAGGAGTAGCATAAAGTCTTGAAATAAAAGAAACAAATCCATAGTTATGTAACTGTACAAATATATCTGTAAATAAAACTATAACTAAACATATTTGTGCAGATGCGTAACTGTGGGTTTGCTTCTCCGAAACAGCCACTTCCAGTCGCTGCGTCTACCAGGCCCATAATGTTATCCTTCCAAGACAAAACTAAACTGCTGATATTTCTGAGGGGATTCGCTATCCCAGTTATAAACCGTTGATAGGAATTTAGCAGAGGTAGAATAAGTGATAAGAAGGAAAATTAATCTTCGAAGCTTATAAATAACTGAAAGTTTCATCTTCCAATTCAGGTGCACCTCTGAACGAACCAGATATATAACATAGTGCAAGTTAGGAGAGGTTAAGAACTGGTTTCTGAAGAGGATTGATGTACAAATGAGGACGATTCGTACACGAATAATCGCCAGCATATGAATGGTCAGGAAAAGAAAGAAACTGAACGTGATCACCAATAAAAGAAAGCGATTGTGCAAATGTAGCATTGCCATCTACAACCAGAATATCCTGGTCTGATATATAAAAAGTTTATCTACAGTCTATGGAAAAAATTGAAGATGTGAAATATTTTTCAGAACACCAATGCTTTCGAGTATTTTTATATAATTCCAAAACCAGCGTTTGTAATCGAGCATTCTACTTTCTAGATCTGGTTAGCCAGTCCACTCAATCAATTCTCTTCCTCACTCAGTAACTACACAAGGTCATCTACTTTACAGAATCCCTTTGTTTTTGTTTACCTGATTCCTCTGGGGTTAGAGAGAGAGAGAGAGAGAGAGAGAGAGAGAGCTGTAAATGTAAAGAGCTAAGCGGATAAACGCTATGTTGTGTGAGTGATGTCTGCGGTTCACGATACACTGTATCGCTTTCATTCTTGAATCTTTGTTTTCAAAGTAAGTCAAAATATTGATATAGTGCTGCATTATTACCTAAAGCCCCCTCATATTAAAAAGAAGCTTTTGTTTATTTCTTATCTCGCTCTCTTTACTATGTAACATCATTTTCTATTGGATTCATGTAAATTGATCTTTTATTTCTCTTCAACCCTCGAGTTTTATTTACATTTTTCTTACACTGTTTAATAATTCTAAAAAAAACAGCAGTACTTCGTAGTAAATAACTTACATAAAAAGCAGAACACGGCTGAAAAGGTTGTATTATATTTTGGCTGTTATCACAAGTCACTCTTTTTATGTATTGACACATTTCAAAGTTGCAGTTTCTTCTCACGTTTCATATATATATATATATATATATATAGTATAGTATATATATCACTCCACTATCCCGAGCTACATGAAAGATTACTTCTACGTTTTCCTTTCTCCCCCGACGTCCAAGGAAATAGATTTCAATGATGAGAAAAGTTGGAGAATTTTCTCTCATAGAATTAGAACAGAAAAAAGTTATCGATAGAGAAAAAGGCGATTTCGCTGAAGGTCCGGTCTTCAGCCCAAAGTTTAAATTGTTTTTGGAATTTGGTGTTTGGGTCAGATAGTTGCTCTTTCAAATCACGGAGACATCTGATGAAGATAAAACCAATACCCGTCGATAATCTGTGCAGCCGGGAATGGAAAGGAAATATTGCCTATGTCTTGTAAATCAAAATAAATTGTTTTTCATACTAACGATCGTGACTTTATGGAATGGAGACATCTGTTTGTTTTAAGCACGGGTACAGAAATTATGTTAATACTGATACAAAGAGGTATGTGTCAAATTCTTTTTAGTAAGAGGAAAAGGAATGAAATAAAATCATTTTAGTGATCAAGATAATGCTTACATTTTACCTTTCTTTCCTTTCTGACGTAAGGATACACTTTTTATTGTGCTCACTTCCTTTTTGATATAAAAAAATATCTTGAATTATTTCCTGCAAGTAACATAGACCTTTTCATACATAAAATTAAATTTATTATAAATTCTCTGTGTAGTCACAAAACTAAAATTATCTCTAAATTACCTATTGTACTCAATAGAGACATTAAGCAATTTATTTTGATTACAAGACATAGGCAATATTTCCTTTTCCTTTTCTGCAGCACAAATTATTTCTCGGCGGGTATGAGTTTTACCTTTATAGATAAAGTTTTCTGATAATTTTAGTAAGATATCTTGGTTCGCCATGACGTCTAAACACTCACACACACGCGCACACACACACACACACACACACACACACACTTCAGTCGCCTTCCTTCTAGAGAGCGACTTCTCCTTTGTCACGTTTGCCATATAAAAATGCTAATGTAATTCTTCCAAAGGGGAAGGATATTTTCGGTAAGCTTTTAGGGGAGCAACTCCTTCCTCCCTCAAGTTCTTTCAAGCGCCTTATTTTTGGTTTAGCACTAATAAAGAATTAACTTTAAAAATCAAAAGAATGGAAAAATAAATATTACTCTTCTTTCTCACACGTTTCTTACCTCGAGCCAATTTATATATAATGAAAAGAACGAAATATCTTCCTTCCCTTTTAAAAAAAATGAATAAGGAACTTTGAATCTTCTCTCTCTTTTTACCGAGAATTTCACTGCATCTCTCTCTCTCTCTCTCTCTCTCTCTCTCTCTCTCTCTCTCTCTCTCTCTCTCTCTGTGTGTGTGTGTGTGAAGCCGCAAACATAGCCAGCCTCATTGAGAGTTAAAGTTTCAACTCAGTGATACGGAAAACATTGAATTCTTGTTCCATATCAGTGTCAGGTTTACTTCATTTTCATTCGACGTATATTAACCCATTTTCATTCTTCCCCCGTTCATAATATTCACAAAGTTTTGTCCAAAAGAGAGGCAATTTTCATCTTCCGCAAAACGACTGAAGCTGCTGTGTTCAATTCTACTCGAAACTATTACTAATCATTCAATGGAACTCGGTGGCAACATTGCGGCAGCGGTCAAAATAGAACGACTCCAAAAAGAATGAATTACCTTTCTGGTGATGGATGCAATTTGAAAAACTTAATTCACAGATATACCAAGGGCTCAAAGAGTTGTTTTATAACAACCAGAAATTCTCAAAAGCTAGTAAATTCGTGTTCTGAAATAAAATATTTTCGCGTCCCTTCTATATGCAAATGACTGAAGCAAACTCTCACAGAAACAACAAGTACAGAAGTCAAGCAGTGAGAAAGACACTCGTACTGCAACACTCGGTAATGGCAAAGTAAAATTCCGTCGCTCAAACTCGACAGTTCTGACCCAGATGTAAAGGCAATAATATGTTGACATTCGACGTTGCTGCGCATCCGAGGGAAATTCCAGGGAATGGAAATGTTTCAGAACAAACAATATTAGATTCCCGAACGACTGCAGAGCCAACAAAAGTATTTGGCGTACTTTATTTGACTCTGTAAAAATATGTAGAATATTAAAATAAAAGAATCCAATACACGAAATGGTTTCGATTTCTTATTGATATAGGATTAAAGTATCGTGTAGGAAACGCTTATAGTAAATTTTGTCCTTGCTTCTATATCTTGGCAGATGCAAATAATATTTAAACTATTCCTGTAATGAAATGGTTGCTGAAGATATAAGACTATTAAAGTGAATGTATCTGGATCTCTGAAAGGGTCATGGAAATGGCCATTTTGCTGCTAAAGAGTTAAAATAGCTATATGGCTATACACCTGTGGTCACCCCATCACCACACTCAGGAGGGAAAAAGACGTGTGTGTGTGTGTGTGTGTGTGTGTGTGTGAGTGTGTGTATAGTTAAATATCGACCCGCATATGCCCTTTATTATCGAATTCACGTTATCTTGGGAATAATTATTCCTCAAAGGAATTATATATGAAAAGTACATTTTCACTGTCCAGGATTCGAATCTATTCCATAGGGGTTTGATCAGAGGTAATTGGTTGACTTGTGAACTATGTAATCTTGACTAGGGAGGAATGCGAAATATATGTAATCCCTTTGGATGTTAAGTGGTAATTGCGTAAAATTGCAAAAAAGAAAATAAAAAAAATAAAGAATGGCTCTAGAATCTACAGCTTTCTGGCCTCTCGATATATCAAAGTCATGAAGGAATTTAATTAGATTAAGATTCAAGAGAATCCCATATATTACTCAAAGAAAGGGTTATCATCAAGTTCAAGCAAAGGCGGACTCTATAGAATGCTCACTCAGTATTTCTGAAATGTTATTAGTGTTCAAAAAACCATATGGGAATAATAAATGCAACTTCGTAACTACTTAGACCTTGACATGAATAAGTTTTTACCAGTTTATAATCTATGAGTTTTGAAGTACGTCGTCAGTCCACTAAAGGGCGGTTAAGTATTGAACTGTGAAAAGCCTCCTTTATTGGCAACGTCAAACAAGTCTTATAATACAAAAGAATTTATTGAATAACCCACTGAGACAGATGTCCTAAAATAAAACTCCAGCTTTTAATGTTGAACTTCAAAAGAAACTTTTACCCACTCTCCAACCTTGTTTTTTGAAACCAGTTCAAACTGAATTCTCAATAGGAGGAAAAGATGCTTGGCTGATTTAATTACAGAGGAAATACTTTGTCAAAAGTTCCAAAGTAATTCGGTTTATTAATCTTGAATCATTGGCCCTGTCTTCAGTTTCTTAATGAATACCACGGCAAAACATCCATAGAAATTCTCATTTGTGACGTCGCTGCTCTCTCTCTCTCTCTCTCTCTCTCTCTCTCTCTCTCTCTCGTCGAGTGAAAGGATTATTACCTTCATTACGTGATAAACGACTTTGAATGACATTCTGACTCGTTAATGCCGGGAAAAATGAAGCATTGACGAATGTGCTGGAATTCGACAGAACTGGACACATCTTCCCCATGTAGTTTAGACCATACTTTCATGCAACCAAATATATTCATTACAATACCCATTATAATGAATAATAAAATAAGGCAAGGATAAGAAATTAATATTTATTTGATGATTCAAAGAATGGGCCAAGTATTCATATTGTAATTCTGAAACCTATGATATCTAATTCATGATAAAGCATTTAAAGTGCCTACTGCAATCATGAGGAAAACGCTATATTGCAAGATCCAAATTACATAATATAATATTAAATAATCTTAATATCGTTTCAAAATGTCATTTATAAGATATTCAGCTCAGAATGAAAGCAATTGTATCACATGTACACAACAACCTTCTCAATAATGAGATGTAAAGTTCTGACGCATTGCCTGGAAAATATTAAGTGATTCTACTGTATGGAGGCAACACTCTGTCTTCGGAATAAATCAGATAAAATGGTGTATCGATATCCAAAGTACATTAAATGCAGAATGAACAACGAACAACTCCTTGTTCTCGGCACTTGCTCGTTTAAGCTAACAAGTTCTAAATAAAATGGCACTTTTGCCTCTGTAATTAAAAAAAAAATTGACTTTTCAAAGCAAACATATGTTGGCTGTTGATCGTTTTTCTAAGTGTTTTCAGTTGTCTACAGTTTTTGAGACGACGCTGCCAATAACTTTTCGCGCAGATGCCTATTTTTTGAAACTCTATGAATTCGTTGGGGTCTTTCGCCACAACCACTTGATGTTTGCCTAGTTTATTTTTTGTCTGTTAAATAGATTGATTGTGAAGTTATATTCGTGGCTTATACTTTAAACGGCACTCATTTTAAAATATTAATATATTAAATACCTTGATGATACTTTGCTGAGGAATAAAACATCCATACATAAATTCCTACCTGCATATTTTTTTTTTTTTTGTGGCACTTTTTCTCGAAATTCCAAGATATTGCCTCAACATCGAAGATTTTCCAACATTATCCATTGTTTTCAAGAAGATATGTTGACGATAGCGGTGAGCAAATCGGCCTTCACCGACCACTTTTTATCCCTTTAATAATTTCTAGGTTTTTCTTCTACTTCCTGAAAATTTAAATGCAGTGGTCTTCTGTTTCACGAGCATGTGAAGACGACGATTGTGCTAATTACGTTACCGATTCGGATTCTTTTGCGAATTTTTTTATGCAATTTTTGTTATAAACATCATAAACGAGGCTGCATATATTCATGTGAACTGATCAACTACGAGACCGCTACGGAGGAAGATTAGGGAGCTTAGTTCATCATCATGATGACATACCTTCATACCATCACAAAATATGAAATGCATAAAATGGATATGAATTTGAGACCATTCATCTTTTCATTGCACAAAAATAAACCCAGATAAGTAAAGGAGAACCTCGAAAACTACACCGTACAATCAATCCACTTTGGTTTAGGTATCAACACTATACAGTGACCGGTAAAAGCAGAAACTAGTTCGGCGGCCGAGAGCTGAGAGAGATGAATTATTGAGACGTAACAAATTCACACCATAATGGAGCTGCTTAATGTTAGTGGTATTTTTAATCTAATGGGATTGTTAGGAGATACAAGGCATAATATGAAGGAAATTTGTGCTAAACATAACTTTAAACAAAAGGGATTTGGTTGAATATTTTATTTGTTTATTTACACATCACGATATATAATTCAATCAACATAATGGCAATATACATAGCATCGTTAAAGGTTGATAGCAAGTTTTAATGATCAAAAAGATGTAGGTGTGGGGAAATGGGGGAACGTTCTTCTGATGATAATGATGATATGAATTGAGGCGTGGCGGTGATTATAATAATCATGATGTTAGTTATAACTAGTCATATGTTTCTCCTTCGACAAACTCTTGCATAACTGTATTCACTACAACGAAGCTTTCTCTCTCTCTCTCTCTGAATTGACATTTAATTCAAGAGCATCATACATTCTCTTTAAAAGAAAAGTTTACACTAATATTCCCCTTACGTTACATTTGCAAATCCTTTTCCTAATTTCAAAATATTTCGTTATTCATCTTCATCCATGTAACTGAAAACATCAGGGCTACATACATACATACATACATACATACATTCCATTCGAAGCCTTCGTCAAAAATCGCCCCCAATTTCATTCGGGAAAAGCGGCCGCCCATTGCAGAAGACGAAAGCGAAAATTTTGGACGAACCGTCATGGACAGAGAGTAAGGATTTGATAAATGGATCACATATCAAAGATATCAGCTTGATGACGTATCATTACGTCATCATAAAGGACGAGGATGTATCTGGTTTCTGTCCAAAAGAGATAAATGACCGAGGATTCGAAAATGGAAAAAAGGTTTGGAACTGTTTTGGTCAAAGGGAGACAGACGATGCGAAATAACAAGGTGAAATGAGTCTTAAATTTTGTCTTGAAATGTTTTCTGTATTTTTTCTTTCGTAAATCAGTAAACTTTTTCTCAAAAAATTATTACCGACAGAGATGGACATTTTATGATGATAATTAAGAGACATTTGAAAACTTGTAAATTACGAGGTTTGTATCGGATGAATATAACAAACTATTTTTACTACTACATTATGCACGGATTATTATTATTATTATTATTATTATTATTATTATTATTATTATTATTATTATTTTATTATTATTCTCCAAGCTAAGAGTACATGTAATTAGGAACAAAAAACAGGCAACTAAAAACGAATACGATCTCATTCTATGTTCGAAACGACGTAATAAGCTGAATATATCGTCAGGAAAATTACATTCAATCACTATTGATAAAATTAGATAAAAAAAAAAGTTAATAGTTACGGTATATTTTGCAATTTTGCTTTTTATTTCTCGTTTTTATAGCATTATGTTCTTCCTAAATTGCTTCCATCAATTCATGTCCAAAATTTGCACAAAATCTGGGGTGATGATGAAAAGAAAGATTCCCTTGTTGTAATCGTCATTTTTTTCTCTTTATTGCAATTTCTTCTTTCCATGCGCCATTTCAAACGGTTTCGAAAAATTAAACTGATTATTATTATTTTAAGAAGGCTACAAATGTTTTTGATATTACAAGCGTTTAATATTCTTAATTAACTAATATTCGTTGTTATTTTTCTTCATCCTCTTCCCGTTTTCTCACTATCATTCTCTCTACCTCCTCCCCCGACCCCACCCTCTCCTTACCCCTTCCCTCATTCTCTCGACTCATCCTCCCCCGGCTCTACGTCTAACCATTTTACCCCGGACTTCCAAAAGAGCTGCCTTCAAGCATGGCTGGGCGTCCTATGGCCTCATTGGTCTTCGTGGGATTTTGCAAATGGCGGGAGATCTCAGACCAAAAGCAGGAGCCCATACTGGGAATTCTGCTCAAATATGAAATGCCAAATATGTAAGCAGTCGTGGTAGGCTACAGCGTAATAACTATGACTGCCATGAATCTAATTTGAAGTTTGTTTTGGACATGTAGCGAATTCTGACGTACATCTACTAGTCAGCAAAGTACAGCTAATCAGTAAACGCCAGAAATACATTTATTCAAATGAGCTTCATATCGCAGTTTCCATTGGAACTTAATGTCATATGTTTGTCTTGAATGGTTAAGAAAACAGCCACTCTGGAAGCAAAAAGCATAAGCAAATATATATCATAACAGGTCCTTTTCAGCTGTACTTAAAAAAATAATTGAAAAGTGTTCATATAAACCAATGTAAAATCAATACAGAAAGGCTAAAAACCAAACAGTTAAAATTAACACTGCCAAATCATAGGTCAGGTCTTCCTTGAGCATCGCCATTTCTTGAAGGCGTTTTCATGCTGTAGAGGAGCAGTTTCCTCTAAAAGGCCTAACTATCTCCCAACACAGACATCAGCTGCAAGTCTTTTAAGCGATCTGCGAAAATAGTCTTCAGAGGTGAAGGACTCGTTTCTTCGAAGAGTCCAACTGTCTGATGATACCCTTCTGCTCATTTTCATTTATGTTTCTTTTATGATATATCTATAGGGATCTCGTCGTTCAAAACAACTAATAGTTGACTGACGACAAAGAGTAACAACATATAAATTGCAACTTTACTTGAAGGTATTTATTTTTCCTGCATCATTAATTACAAATAAAGTGAACAGTTTTGTTTATTTTACTTAGATTTGTAAAATGCGCAGCTAATGAAGTAGTCTGGATCAATAAAATATCAACGACCTGAATTAAACTAATTAGAATGGGAGAGTCCCAAACCCATAAAAAGCAGATCCAATTAATACCATTTCATTTTGATTTCCAATTATGTTCACTTTATTTACGGGAAATTTTTTGCCTTAATCAGTGGAGCTGAATCACGATATTTTGAAAAAATAATTTGTCAAAAGACCAGGGACAGAAATGGCTTCTAATTTCATTTTATTTACTCCATTATTTATGTATTTACTTATTCATTTATGTAGTCACTTACTTCTCACATTTCATAGCTCCCTATTACCACTTGCAGTCGATTCCAATGGGTAACTCTAAACTCTAAGCGACAGAAACAGAAACCATTAATCGAAATACCTTAGCGATAAAACGTTTTCCTGTTTGGATAAATAAGAAATCTTTTAAGTTCGTGTAAAGTATCTTTAGTACTGCAACGAGGAAGAAAGTAGTCATTCAATATATAACGAAATTGTTAATGTGTAGAAAACGGGATGTATTCAGAACACTGGCAGTCGTAGGTGCTTGGGATGTAGACAGTTAGTCATCGCCTTTTTACCTAATTACTTCTACTTTCCTTGAATGCCTGGATTATTTGTTTGCTCTTTTCTGGCATCAGTAAAGCATCATGTAAATCACCGTGTAATGTTAAAGACATAACAATGATCTTGGTGATCAATATAAATAACCTTAATAGCTAATTAAGTATAATCTATTCATTATCGTTATTTTTAATAAATTTATCTTTAATAACAACTTTATATTTACAACTTTTAAAAAATCTATAAATATATAGTAAAAAATCGTGAGCACTGCAAAATCCTTAATTCTCACCTTCCACTCTTTTCGAAAAACATCGAGGGCCATTGCCACGGTAGAACAAGCCTTCAGTTCCCCTACCTAATTAAAATGGAAACCCTTTCGGAGGAAGAAGTCAAGTTGAAGCACCACAGCGAATCATTGAGTGAATCTGGGACTCCTGGAGCCACAGACGTTGCCTGGAGCAATGGCGGAGGAATTCAAAATTAGATCGAAAAATGTTCATGAAATTTGGAGACCCAAAGATATTCATTTGGTTAACCAATGTACTTCTCTTCAAAGAAGACGGCAGAATTTCATTGTACCTTGTAAACAATTTGCCATATTTATTTTGTTGTTCTGCATTTTTCTTATTTAACAGCATGTGTTCTTTAAAAGAGATGTTTATTGCCTGTGGACTAATCTGCACATATTGTCTCTTATGTAGGAAGGTAACAATGTTTATTCCTTAATAAATACGGTAAGTATTTGAGACCGCATTCCCCTTATAAATTTTTAGATGAAATGCTGATTGAGAGGAGCATCATATTTTGTGCTTCATTCGATTATCAAAATATTTGTGTATTTTCAGATAGAGTTTGAATCAGCATTCATGAATTGCTTCCATGAATGTGTTATCAGCCTTTTGAATTATAAGTTGTTATTATTATTATCATTATTACTATTCTGTTACTGCTAGAGTATTTTGGATAATCATGATCATGATCATGATGATCACCATATTTTCTCCTCTTATTCTGAGTTCCTGATTTTTTTATCGGTGGGTTAGATAACGACATCTTGTGGCTGCTTCAGTTACTTCCCACAAAAAGAAAAAAATATGAATAAGTTATAATTACTCAATGCTATGAGCAAACATTACCGTCATAAACTTATCCTTAATATGTAGAAAAATTTCTAACTTTTACATTTTATAACTTTCCTTATTAGAAGTCTCTTAGGAGTGATATAAGAAATATATATATATATATATATTAAATGTCTATATATACATTAAACTGCTGACATTTGTAGCAAACCCTCTGAATGAGGTAACATCTGAGAATCCAATCCCTAAGCATAATAATCCACTTTAATATCAAAACGAATTCTGTACCCAAACAGCTTATATATATACTGAGAGGCGAATTCCGTTCCAGATATACGATATCATTACATATAAATTTTCATTTTACTGCTGGAAGTTAATGAGCTATTAATATTTTATTTGGAGAACAAATAAGTTATCTTTATGTCTGAATTGTAAAACCTAACACACACACATACACACACACAACCATTGGAAAATAGCAATATAAAGTTATTGTTTAGTAAGTAATGGAATTCTTATTCGAACCTAAACCTATGAACTTGACCGGCGAAGAACCATCAGTCCAGCCACCATGGTGCATATTTATATATAGAGTCGCGATTTTCACAATCACGCATCATAACCATATTTTGCAAAGACAATTCCAGTAACAAGTTGCCCGAAGGGAACAGGAATAATCTCTTTACGAGAAAGGAATGTGAAAACTGTTATTGGAAATACTGAGAGCATGACGAACCCTTTGGCCTTACCAACATCATTTGTCGCAAACAAAATTTGACCATTTCGTGAACCTAGTCGAACTTTACCGATGTTCTGTCAAACAAAATGAAAATGGTTCAGACTGGAGTAAATGACTCCCCAATTACAATTCTCATTAACCTCATTACAGTATGAAGAATAAATATGCGAAATTCAATCTTAATTAGTCTCCTCGTTGTAATTAAAGTGCTGATTATTCCATTTGGTCAATTGGGTTTATCAGTTAAATAAATAAGATTGTCATCGTTCACAAATACTCAAGTAGTTTACTTAGATTTCATGAATGGGGTTTTGTGGCTATTGAAGGTTTTTTATCATAATTATAGGAATTATCAAACAGTGACAAATGTGTTCCAGCTTTCGATCGGTATAAACTGTTCCAGGAGCCTGAAGGAATGAATGAATTCCATTATTTCTTACTTCCAAAATAATTAAAATTATTGAAAATCTCCAACCTTCTGAAATATTGATAGTTACAGATGCTCTACAAATTGTTCTAAATCATCATTTCTTTCGAGGGAACAGGCCACAGACCTCCTTACTGATAACTGCACATTTGGGTGTGTATTTTCAGTACAAATAAAAAAGGAAGATTCCAATTAAAAAAATGTCAAACCCTATCTGGTATTGAAGGATGAAAACGAACTGCTTCATAGCGAACAACTATGCCTGTTTTTCGGAGTTGACGGTAATAACTCGGGGGCAGATTCATTGAAGTTGTTTGTAACTGGCTCATACTGATTAAGACATTACCGCAAGTTACAGAGAGTTAAAGAGGTGATTTTCTTGTTTCTTGTAATGTCTTCTTTCTTATACAGTTATACTTACACTGTGAAGAATAAACTTACAATACAATACAGCACTCCAACCTCACAGGGGACAGTCCCCCGCCCACCCCCTCGCATCAAATTGAGAATATTTAATATTTCTGAATCAAAACTGGTACAATTTTGACCGATAGAATTAGGAGTCAAAGTAGGTCTTTATATTTCTTTTGTGATGCACTGATAAAAAAGTAATCAATTTTCACGTTTTATTTATCAATTTTGAGGATACGAGTCATTTCACGTTTCGAAATCTAAGAAAAACTCGTCAGTTTAAAAAATCTTGAATAAGGGAACAGTTTAATTTCGAGAATTAGTATGAAGGTTCTCGACTCACGCCCGCCATAATAAAAGCAAACGGATCTGTGAAAATTAACAGGCACAGTTCTACTATTGCTCACCTTCACAGGTCCCGGGAATGAAAGCTTTTCCTCTTCCATTAATTAAAGACCCTAACCACAGGCAACGACCACCCAACTCTATCCAAGACTACCTCACCCGCCCCCTCCCACCCCCTGCCCCCCGCCAACGAAGAGCTATGTGTTATAATCGACACCAAGATTTGCCCTTTTAAATATTGTGTTCGGAACTCAAAGCATTTCCCTTTAATTGATTCTCTGAACATTTCCCTGGACATTAAAGCAACTGTCATTATACTTTTCAGATGTTTGATCTATCTAAAAGTTCTAATGGTTTCTTTATCCTCTCTTAATGAATGAGCTTGAAAGTGAAGAAATAACTGAGAACAGGAAAGAATTAAGGAAAACGAGGAAGAATTTTTTGTGAAGTGGTATAAGCGATTGAGACTTAGTTGAATTCGTTTGTAGAAGGACTCATGAGGGGTCTGGGGTAGGGAGGGGAGAGGGGGGGGGGGGGATCGGGAAGAAGGGAGGTGGGATAACCAATTCTGTTTCCACATAACCACTTCTTTAAAATTTGTGTTTTCTGTTTCTTTCTATTTCATCCTTTTTTGGGGGGGTGTGAGGGGTGGGGGTGTGGTTCTTTTGGCTGCAGCCTCTTATCATGAATTTTGTTAACAAAAGATGTGTATTCAGAATAATAGGTAGGAAAGTAATATTTTCCATACTCGAATATACTACAGTCAGAGCGCCAAAGTATGATTTAAAGTAGTTAGCTGTTATCGTTCATTGGATAAATATACATAAGATAATGGCAGCATTAAAGACCGTTGCCCTGACATCAGCTAGACTTTTCTTATCAAAAAAGAAGTAGCTGATATTTACACATTTTTAGTCCGATGCCTCCCAGGAATCCAAAAAGACCAAACTCGATTGCCATTTGCTTCCCTTGTGCTTTCTGATTGGGACCCGTTTTGTCTTGTACATTCAAAACACGAGAAAACAGACTCTTATTTCAAAATTATTTGAAAATTAACGAGGGGATTTTACCTCTTAGAACGCTCACTGAAGAGTTTCTCACTTCTGAATGAAATTAAGTGTTACTTTGCAATTGCACAAAAGGACATTACGAAAAGATAAATTCAGGGACCGAGCTGTCTTCGTAACATTTACGCGCTTAATATTCATTCCCAGTGACCCGAAATGAGCTTAGGCAACGCACTTGAGCGATGAAAAAGACTGTAACGTGTTTCATTGTGGCCAAATTGTTGTTTTGTGGAACGTGAGAACTTTATTTACAGGCGCTGCATTCGCGTTATGCTTAGTTTCCCAAAAAGAGCAAGCATGAAAGACTTTTCATGTGTTTTTCATTTGAATTGACTAAACTGTACTTTTTTTCCTTAAAGATTTAAAGTTTATTAATATTTTTCCTCACACATAAGTTGACTGTGCTGCCTTAAAGACTTGAGAAGCTTGTACCAGAAAGCAATACAAATCCCCATATATATCTCTGGTAAGTGAGTGCGTTAAGCGATACTTTCTGGGCAATTGATGCATAAGCTGATCAAGCACGAAAAGGACAGAAAAGACCATAATAAAATATTTCTTGCCTACCATAACTAGGCCAGAACCTTGGATTGTATTCAGTATCTTCAAGATGAGTCAAGGAATGAATAAATGACTTGGTCATTTACAGTTAGCAAGTCAAGTCTAAGACAAGATTGTGATAGAGCAGATGAGTATTGTCACAAACTAATAATAATAATGATAACTCTCTTGATTATATGTATTTCAGAATAATGTTTTGGCGTCTCTCGGATTTTTCCAGCCACTTTTGAGCATTACATTTTCTTTGGAAGGATCATAATCAAGACACTTCACCCCAGAAGGCAACATCCTTTGGCACACGCTTACATTTGTTTGTGTACCAGTCGTTACCTGAATGAATGAATGTGTACGTGACAAGATACAAAGCATCGCTTTTCAAATCAAATTCCTTTCACTCGTTAAATCAAAACAATTTGTCTGTACTTTTTCTTTGTGTTTCACAGCATATTTTCAGATTTATGTGATGCCAGAAATATTTTTAGGCTATGTTTAGTAGGTCATTGAATCATAAAAGGTTTGGCTTCCTATCAGAGACCATCTGAATAATGAATTAAACTTTCTATATATATATATATATATATATATATATATATATATATATATATATGATTTCTTACGAACGGTAGGTCTGTTAGCAACCCTATCAAAATATCTATACGAATATACCCTACCACTAAGCAAACGCAAACGCTAGGTAAAAGCACAATGAAGTTACAGAAATAGTATGGTTACACAATAAAAGATGATAATAATATATGCTCATAAAAAGTGAAAATATTACAGTAATATGAAAAAGAAAAGGTTGGCAAAAATGACAGAGAAAAATTCCTGCAAGAGAGGGGATTATTAGCAAATGCCGCTTTAACTCACCCAGGAACAGCGACCTGACGACCTGTAATCGAACAATGTGAGAATTACATTGCCTACACAGCGAATGGTTAAGACAGGTTTTCTTAGCTTCGTTTATAAGGCGTATCTCCTGCTTGTGTGGAATGACGTCGTTCCGGTCAGCTGATGGGATGTCCTTGCTTCTGGGCGGTTGAGTTGTTGCGATGACAGTTTCCTCACAGATTCTTCACGGAAGTCTATGTTTAGCGGTGTTTCTTGTAGCTGATGATAATTGTGGATACTGGTACTATGACGAAGAAGCCGATTGATAAAATGTACGGCTATTATTTTGATATTGTAAGGCGTTATTCATAAAATTACTCCGTTAAAGTCGGTGAAGCGCTGCCTGACGTATGATGAAGTCTCCCGTAGCGATGTGAACTAAGTCCGTTGGTATTTAAATTGTTTCCTTTGCATAAGTTCTTGTACCTCTGTATATCGCTGCCATTCTGTTGAGTGCTGCCACCATCTGTGAACGACTGGACTCACTTATATTTAAAGTGACAGAGGCAGTCGTCTTGTTTTACTTAAAGATTCGCTAATAAGCGGACAGCGGTTGGTTAGAGGGATCTCTCTCTCTCTCTCTCTCTCTCTCTCTCTCTCTCTGCCGGCAGGCAGGCATGGACTTCGTCTGATTTCTTCGTTCACACATCAGTAATATAGAAGGATGTCGGGAAACTCTGGGACTTGTATAAAATAAGTATATTCTTTTAAGCAGTTACAAAGTTGTACATCTTGAGATAGAATTTCAAGAAGAGTTATTTCAAGGAGAGTGGAAGAGTGACACAAGGTTTCAAGTTGTGCATTCGAAGAGATAACAGAAGTAGACAACAAACGCACATACTCCATTTTTAGGGCATGTTTATTCAACAATTCCTTTGGTTCTCGCGAGAGCTGATCTAGATTCAGAGCGTGAGAAGTATGTTCGTTCGTTTGTCTGTGGTTATGAATGGCTAGCATTCGCTCGCATCTAAGACCTCTGTATTTTTGAGAGAGTTTTCCTGGTTGACCTGTGACCCAGATTGGAGCTATATTTTTATGATACGGAACGTATTACATTTCCCTTTTGTATGTAATTGCCATTACACACGCACACACACACACACACACACACACACACACACACACACACACACACACAACCACACACACACACACATATATATATATATATATATATATATATATATATATATATATATATATATATATATATATATATATTACAGTGCAGATTACTGAATAAATGAAATTCAGTTCAAAGGCGTAACTTATAAAAACTTAAGAAAAGGGCACGAAAAACAAATAGAAAAAGGACAAAGGACGGTTATCCACAACCGCAAGGAAACCTTCTCACGCAAGGGCGCGACAAGCAATACTGATCAGGCACCCTCAAGAAATTTGAACTCGGTCACAGCTCATTGACGCCTAAACCATCGGCTGGAATATGTGCGCGAATTTCCGTATTTGGGTCACATCATTACCGACGACCTAAAAGATACGGCAGACATTGATTAGAGGCGTCGTAAACTATGTGTAACTGGCAACATGATTGCAAGGAGGTTTGCCTTCTGTCACCGAGACGTGAAACTGCTGCTCTTCCGCTCGTACTGCTACAGTATCTATGGGTGTTCCCTCTGGACGAACTATACCCGAGAGACCATGAGACGTACACTGTTGTGCACAATGACATTCTGAGACGCCTCACAAACACTCCACGCTACCACTCCGCCACACAGATGTTCTTAGAAAACCACCTGGACAATTTAAAAATCATTGTAAGGCGAACAATGTCCAGCCTGGTAACCCGAGTGAGAAACAGCGGCAACTTGCTCATGCAAAGCATCCTAAGGAGTGAAGCAAGAAGAAGATCTAAATTGTGGGAAAGATGGGAAAATGAGGCCTTTGTCCCCTAAAGGACTTAATCTCTGTATTAATCTCTGTCTTAATCTCTGTATTAGCAAGATGTCATCTGCAGATTTTGTCATTATTATATTTATTGCTGATATTTTATTTTTTCATTATTTCTGTGATTACTATCAAGTTAAAGTTTTTTTTCTTTTTATACATTCAATTTTTGTATTTAGCCCTCTGGACCTGACTACTGTAACCACCTAAGGTCTCTAGTTGAAATTTAAGTTATATAATCTGTGCACTAACTGTTATAACTCACAATGCATTTTTTTTTTCTCACCAATATTATTACTTTTACCAGTATTATGATTACTATCTTTTATGCTACCTCAGCTATTTTGTGGACAAGTGCCGATTACTCATTTTTCCTATCATGTCGACTCATATATCTAGATTGTGTATGTTACTGTGTATTTTGTATATTCTTTATATATGGCCCTGAACCGAAATAAAGGATATTATTATTATTATTATTATTATTATTATTATTATTATTATTATTATTATTATTAATTGGCGCTCCCTTTTTGTGACAGGACAGAGAGCCAGGGGTAATTCCAACAGCTCAACTGGCAAATGTTAGAAAAGGAATTCTATGCTCCCTTGTTTAAAAAAGGGGAAGTGTTAAACTTGAAAGCCCCGCCTTTCCAAGGGTAGGCCTATGGTTTTAACCAATCAATTCAGCAGTGCCAGATTGTAAGGATGTCCCAAAATAGGTCCCAACGAATACCCTACTAGGATACCCAGGGGACACACCCAAAAGAAGCCAGGGTGTGAACAAGAGGCGTTCCAAATGAGAAATTTACGAATTACTGCAGAAGGTATGACAGGAAGGTGGTTTTGTAGAAAGTCTGCAGCCACTCAGACACAAGAATTCTTTCAGAAGATGCCACACCCAGTCAAGATGACATCCGAATGAAATTTGCTGGACAGAGAGAGAGAGAAGACAGTGGAGAAAGAGTGGGAGCAGAGACAAAAGAGGGAGACAGAGGGTGGAGAAGAAGAGACAGAGGGAAGCAGAGAACCAGAAGTGAGGGAAGAAGTGCTAAGTGTGGTGTGCGAATATAGACAGTGTTAGGGACAATATTGTACTCCGTAAAATTCCCTCGTGCCTAATAGACTTGCAAACAAAACAAAGTACCTTTAAAATAGTTGTCTCGGTCCAAGTGCCCAGAAACAGAAAGGTAGAAATATTATAAGGTTCACTAGCAATAATAAATACATATAAGGACACATCAATTAATTTTTCCCAAAAATATAACTTTTAAGATAAAATTCCAGTTCCCCCCCGCTCAGGCTGATCGCTACCTTAGAGCTGTAGCCACACACATAACCCCGGTTACACACACACACACACACACACACATATATATATATATATATATATATATATATATATATATATATATATACATATGTATGTGTGTTATATATATATATATATATATATATATATATTATATATATATATGTGTGTGTGTGTGTGTATATATACATATATATATATATATATATATATATATATATATATATATAATATATATATATATATATATATATATATATATATATATATATATATATATATATATATATATATATATCACATATCCACAGGTGAAATATAAGAGATAGGGTGTAGGTCCTGACTGGTTTCGACTTTATTTCCAAGCCATTGACGAAGGACTGATACATAGTCTTAGGAGTCACAAATAGTATATATACTACAGAGACAGTACTGACGAACATACACAACCGTTTGAGACTGCAGATCCACCCACAGACCGGTGTCAAGGTAGGAGTGGCTTTCAAAACTCATTTGGCTAAAATTTACAGTATACTCTTAAGGGACACTATCGATAAGCTATACGCTGGAGGAGACTACGTATCCACACCTGGCCGCTGTCAGGGAGGCGGAGTTGGAAATCTCATTACTACGACTGTCCCATTTACTATGTTTATAAATATGGTAGTCATATTTTCATACATCTCTACTACCTACCTTAGAATTTAAACTATTTACAGATTTCTTTTGATGTTAAAGAATCAAGTTTATACATCCCTTGACTAATGTTTATATTATGGTTGTAACTTTCTTTTATGAATCTAGATTCAATGATATTCCTTTACAGTACGTTATTAGAATACACAACCCTTTTTGCCCCTTCCCAATTAATAGTATGATTGTTTTGCACTAACATATTTCAAAAATACCAGTTTTCCTGCATATCTCACACATTTTTTATGTTGTTCTATTCTCTTTTCCAGTGCCTTACCCGTTTGGCCAATGTAAAAGTTGTCACAAGACTTCCATGGAATTTTATATACACATCCTTTACTATTGTCAAGGAGTTCTTGATAAGTACATGCTTCATTGTTTTATTGTTTTTAAAAGCGACATCAACACCAGGAGATGGGGTATATCTTTCATATTATTATTATTATATAAGGCAGTACAAGCAATTTTTTTGTGTTGTAAGGTTGTAAGGTTCTTTTTGGTTTTGATACATAGAATTTTTTGCCACATCTAATGCATTTTTAATACACTGTCAGGGTATTTCAGGTTCTTAGCTATATTCCGAATCTTATCTATTTCCTCATCTGGGATACATACACGTAATGCTCTTAGAAATATAGATGTAAACCCTGAATTTTTTAACCTTGTTGTTTTGTCAAGAATAGAAATGCACATAGAAAGAAATATTAGTGGGTTTTCTGTAAATAGTATACTTAAACCCATTACTATTTCTTCGTATGAGAACATCCAAAACGGGTAGGCATCCATCGTTTTCCATTTGCATAGTAAATTTAATTGATGGTACAAATTGATTTAACTTGGCAAAAAAGTTATTTACATCTTCTTTCCTGGCCATACACAGGTTATGTCGTCAACATATCTGAACCAAACTAAATTGCGTGGAATTATACTGATTAAAATTTTCTTTTCAAAACATTCCACGTATAAGTTACTTAGCACTGGGGACAGAGGGTTTCCCATTACCATACCAAACTTTTGTGAGTAAAATTTTCCATTAAATTCAAATTTACATTATTTTCCACATAATTTAATCAGTTCAATTAAGGTGCTTTTAGAAAATGGGATATCCAGCTGTATGTTTTCTAATGATTCCGATAAAAACTCCAGTAGATCATCAAGTGGCACTTTTGTGAATAGTGATACTGCATCAAAACTCACAATTTCGATTCACTGTCAACCTGTACAGTATTTAATTTATTTATGAAGTCCACATTATTCTTGATATTAGCAATAAAGATGGAACCTACGAATGGGTTAAGTATATCCACTAAATACTTCGCTCGTTTGTAAGATGCGGAACCCACTGAGCTAATAATTGGTCTGGCAGGAAAGTTTGTTTTGTTGGTTTTTATTGTACCATGCATATACGGCACACACAACTTCTTTATAAGGCTCTCGTTGTCTTTTAACAGATTTTTCACTTTCCAATTGAAACCATTATACACATTATCTAACGAGTTTAATTTTTGCCGGAGAAAAACACCTCACTTTTCACTTCCTCTCTTTCCTCGCATTCAGAACTTTCATTACCCTTCATCCTGAGACAGCTGCTCCCCTTCTACCTCCCCATTATGAAAATTAATAAGCCTCATTCAACCCTTTTCGACACAGCAGCCCCTAAAACCTACCGTATAGACACGCACCCACACGCACATCACACGCACATCACACACAAACACATACACACACACACACACACACCGAGTGACTTCCAGATATAATTAGGATTTTTGTTTCGAAGACTCACGTCCATTAATCACGGATGTCTTTGGGACGAGAAAAAAAAATAATCCATGAGGCTTTTCCCACTGGTAAACGATCTGATTCAAAAGACAGCGATTTACTTTGTTGCTATTTATGCTCTGGTTATATCTTTTCGCGATGATATCTTTATCCAGTTTGGGAGAAATATTAGTTCAGTTTTATGCATATTGAATGTGCTCGTGTATATATATATATATATATATATATATATATATATATATATATATATATATATATATATATATATATGGGATATTTAGACATAAAAGGTGAAACCCTGCAATCACGAGATTTGCATACGATAGAGTGTTGAGAATGAGGGGACGTGGTACGATATTCTGGATGGTACGTTGCGTCTTTTGGATCGAGACTTGCCATCTCCACACTCTTTTATATTACAGTTATTTTGATACTTTATATTAAGCCCGCTTTTCGAATTAAATTTGCTAAAATTAAAGATACCAGATAGCAGAGATTGTGAATGTTGGTAGTTTGTAAAACTCTAAGGGAAATTCGCGCCTTACACGAAAGCGTCCTGCTTGCAAATACAGACCAGCAAGAGGGATGCAGATAAAATTCTAAACAGATATTAAAGTTTCATGGTTGGATAAAATCGCACGCAAGCAACTACCACAGAGTCACTGATAACCGCGTCCGTTTATATATATATATATATATATATATATATATATATATATATATATATATATATATATATATATATAATGATAATAATAATCAGCCATATTTCCAGCAAATCTTACTATTCCTCTGCCACGGAAGTCTTCTAAACGACGTCGTTTAAGTGACTTAGCTGCTGTTCTCCGACGAAGTTTTGTCCTGTGCACAGAACCACAGGCACGGAAGACCAAATCTACAGATAATGTAAGTTAATTGGCAACTGGAACCGACGAGGAACGGAAGAATAGAGCTAAATCTCACCAGAAGCCGCACACCTGACAAGAGCGCTAACGACCGCTGGTTAAGTCATATGCTGAACTGTTCAGACATCGAGGATCCTGCCTTATTATCATCAATCTTCTCTATTACCTACTTCGTTACTGCGTTTCGTTAGGATTCCTCCGGGAGGAGGGCTCCGGCGGCAGGCCTAATTAGGTGTAGCCCTTGGCATAAGGGATGTGAATATACACTCTGATAAAGCCTAATATATTATCCAGTGCAGAGGTTGTCCCCAGATCCCTAGTATTAATTCCCTCACTCGTCGCACGAGTGACTGTCTTTACTTTTATTCTATTTGTCAAAGGGATTCTAATTTTTTTTAATTCCTTATGATTTATCAAATAGGAAAAATGCTTTGGAAAAAGGTTAAAATCTGAGATCATAAAAATCAAGTGAATATTATTTATTTCTTAAGTTCCCAGAAAAGTCGTGATAAGGGTAATATTCTCATTTTTATCCTTACATCCGAAAACAACATTGTGATAAGAGTAATGACTGCGAAAGTTATGGATAATCTATACAAACAAAGGAAATGCTGATCTCCTTATAACAGTTTTAAACGAGTAACTTAGGAACTAATTAAAAAAAATCGTTTGTGAATTTACATTGGGGTCTAATCGCATTAACCCGGTGAGTGGACAATAGCCTGGCTCCAGGTCTGCAGAATCTTGACAAGTATCTCTCGTATGGAATTTGACCTACTTCAGTAAATTTCACAAATTTCCACGTCGACATCATATTCATAGCCTAAGTAAGATTTTCTTCCATCTGCCTTTTCTTGAAGTATTTCCGTTTGGAAAATTGTGGAAAAAGCTAAAAATGATAAATTTTTAGTCGGAGACAGTGTCATGTTGTCATCCTACCATTATATCAAGACCGCAAAAGTGGAACACATAACA
Source organism: Macrobrachium nipponense (assembly GCF_015104395.2). Classification (NCBI taxonomy): domain Eukaryota; kingdom Metazoa; phylum Arthropoda; class Malacostraca; order Decapoda; family Palaemonidae; genus Macrobrachium; species Macrobrachium nipponense. The sequence goes on from NC_087211.1 coordinate 62,792,612, forward strand.
ATTCTTGTAATGGAAATGTTCGTGTTATTTCCCGTGACATGAGAGTTTATCGAGTTCCTATTGGACGGACATAATTCCGTATTGCACTCTTTGGTTTTTACAGTCCAAATCGAAAACTTTAGGAGCGCAATGGTAATCAGAAAGCAGCATTTAAAGGCAGAAAGTCACGAAGGAAAATTCGAATCTGAAAAAAAAACGATAGATTTACTATTTCATTCTTTATCCCGAGATATTTTTACATCATTGACCTCTGAAACTATGATGCAAGATAGCATTTAATCCAAAGTTACAGAGCTTTTTAAGTTATTGGCTAGAAATTACAAGCACTGAGGAAATATCTTGGGAAATCGTGTGTTACTGCATTCTTTCAAATATAACGTATTAACTATGCTAATATTGATTTAACTATTAGTTTAACAATTGGAATAAACGCCCATTTGATTATATCTAGTGTCGATTTCACCCTTTAAATGATGTGTATTAGAAATATTACGTTTTTTCAGTTTTTATTCAGATGTAAATTATAAGAAAGTAGTTGTTTACATTTACTTTTAATATTTTCTTAGTCTATCTCCGATAACGGAACATTTAGTTCTCAACTGATAGTTATAAAATAAGATTTTTTTCTAAATTTAGATAAATCCATTAATATGGATTTTTTCTATAATAATGGTATCCTTTATCTTTGTTAATCGATAAAATCTATTGCCACAATCTCATTGCTTTAATTTTCTGCAATCTATATTTACCCTCTCTCTCTCTCTCTCTCTCTCTCTCTCTCTCTCATACATTGTCTTATTTCATTTTATTTTATCAATTCGTTATTCAAACGAATAGACTCTTCTTTATTATCTATAACCCTGGTAACGTTTGTTGCTGGTAAAAAAAAAAAAAAAAAAAAACTTAGCTACAATCAGTGTCATTAAATTACGTCTCGGCCTTCAACCGAGACTAAATTCAGATTACGCTTTGCAGTTATTGCTACAAGCGCGTGCATTTTGTTGTTTAGTTAATAGTAATGGTTCGATCGTACGAACGCCACAATAGCTTCAATAAGTACTTTGCTTCAAAAATAAATAGTCTAATTCGACAATTTACGAATATCCGTACTGCAGCGCTTCCTACCCAGTTACCCTTCAAACATAAAACGCATCAATTAATGATCATTATCATGTATAACTTACTTTAATTCAAACATTTAAATTTAAGTGTCCCAGCTATCAAACACCTAAAGATTGTAGTTGTGGATGACTTTATCGAGTTGGTTTCATGCTAACACGTGGTCTTGTTGTTCAGAGAAACTTTTGAAACGATCCCTAAGACGCATCGAAGAGAGGAAAATGGCAGCAATTTCTGGAGAGGGGAAGAAGGATGAAAGGTGCCAAGAACCATTACAAAAGCAGCAATCCTTATAACTGTCGCACTATAGAGCATCACACAATTATCTTTTTTTATACCAATCCGCTAAGCCTCTCTCTCTCTCTCTCTCTCTCTCTCTCTCTCATGCACACTCACACACACAAGTTTACTTATTTTATCAACTATGTTCTTTCCTGTCTTTTAAATGTTTGTTGTCTGTATAAAAGAAGAAAAATAAGCATCAATTGATGTCTTTGTTCTGTGTCTTTCTCTTCAACTAAGTCTAAATTCAAGTTACATCGTAAGTATTTTCTGCAAGCTCTTACATCTTTTATTTATTTGAAAATAATGTTTCTATCATACGAATGCTACAATAGTTTTAATCGACTTCGCCTAAAAAAATAATGCTACCGTAGAGTACGAGCAGTATTGTGATGCTTCCAAACTAATTAGCCTTCAAGCTCAATATCAACCAGATATTGGTTATTGTTGTATGTAGCTCAAATTACTTCAGTCTTAAATGCAAATGTCCCAGCCACCAAACACACATAAATAAAACAATGAAGTCTGTTTGCTGAGGACATTTTAGAGTTGGTCCTGTGATAACAAAGTCTCGTGGTTCAGAGGAATTCTTGAAAGCTATGTTAGGCGATAATTTCTGAAGAGGGAGAAGGTGGATGCGGAGTTCTACAAGAACAATTACTTAGGCTCTAATCGTCAAAACTGTTCTTCCTATTTTTCCCTGCAGCCACCATACCTGACTAAATCTGTCTTGCAAAATCTTTCTTTTGTGGAGTCGATCACCATTCCCATCAGCGTGGGACGACTGCCTTTCCTTCTTGCTCCTCGAACTTCGATTTAATTATCAAACTTTTGGTGGAATCAAGTGCGATACTGCATAACTTGGTTGAGCTTCTCTCAGAAATTAATGGCCGCCAAAGTATGAGTGACCGCCGTCCATCGCTATTCTGGCCGACGGAATTTTCGGCCGAAACTTGTTTAATTAAATCCCCGAAAGAACGTTTTCATAAGGATTTTTAATCTCTAAACCAAAAGCCATGTTATTCTGAACGTTCCTGAATGAGGTGAGTGCATGAAGTATGCTTGATAAAGTATGTTTATGAAGAATGACGAGAATGATGCTTCCGGTAAGGGATCATCTCTCTCTCTCTCTCTCTCTCTCTCTCTCTCTCTCTCTCTCTCTCTCTCTCTCTCTCTCTCTCATTCTAAAAAAAATAATGAACATATATGTCATACATATCTTCGTTTTCAATGCAATAATATTTGTTTTTCCACTCCTTTGGCAAACTTTCAAGGAAAGGAGAGCAATGCTAAAATATCAACTAGTACTGGCAAGTTTCAATACAAAATTTTGGCTATGTTGCACAATATTTTATCTGAATATTTCAGTAAAATATCTCGTTACTAGTTCACTAATAATGTATTTGCATTACTATCTCTTAATGTGGTGTTTTACAAAAACGAAAAATAATATCAGTAATAAATAAATAAATAAATAAATTCAAGCTCTCTCTCAGTTGCGGCCAAACACTTTATTCATCATTCCATCTTGAGTCTCGTCTGTCTCTTCCCCTTTAATGGATTTCGTTGCCTTCCAAAGATTATTCTTTTCATTATATTTTATTTTCTTGTCTTCCCGAACAGTTCCCTCTGAACTCTTCCTTCGTTTCTCTGATTTCATTGAGTTATCAATTTTCCTCCTAATTCTTATTTTCTGTCTTCATTGATTAATAGTTTGAGCCACATTTTCTATTTCTTATATTTGGCAAAATGTTTGGCTTCCTAAAATATTTATTCTTGGATATCCGAGAATAACAGTAAACAAAATAATAAAACTGTAAATCCTGCTGTCCTACGTTTCCACCTTCTTTAGAGAAAACAAATGGCTACAAGTAAAAACAAATACCTATAATTAAACATTTCACTAAACAATGAACCACCAGCCCCTCAAAGTATCAGTTCATTTATACATTTTTGTTTTATCATACCAGGTCTATGTAACACCTTGTATTCGGTGGATGCCAACAACAGATCTATATATAAGTTATTTAAGATACAACGGCAAATTGAGTCAATTCTTCAAATAATCTTATATTACTAATTCATTCGACGGTGTTTTCACGAAGTATATATAAAAAAGTACTTAGTATTCAATTTCAGATTATTACCTTAAGGTGAGAAGAAAAAAATAAAGGTTTCTAGGAATGTGAAGATCAGCTTCCATAATGCAATGGG
>NC_087211.1:62796726-62844226 GCF_015104395.2 Macrobrachium nipponense
TGTGTTCATGTGTGCGTGTTTGTGTGAAACATGTATGCACGTATATATTACAATAGTATTTGTCACCACACACGCAAATTAATCCGGACAGCGTCATTCCCAAACCGGGTGCGCGTTCATGAATAAATCTGTAGGAACAGGACTCATGGGGTCTTACCTAGGAAGCACAAAGGCAACAATATCTTGCTGGAATAAATGATCAGAGTAATGGCTGAGTTGAGCTAGAGCCAGAAAGACATATTGTGTATTCTAAAGCTTTAACTTTACATTTTGTTTCATTTCTCTTGGCTCTAAAGAAACAAATAGAATATTTCTTGGAATGAATTGTGCCCTTCTTAGGAAGAGAGAGGGCTTAGTTGCCATGAACAGACAGACCACAGTGTCTTAGGATCGAAGATAGGCAGGTTTACTACCTAGGTTTTTTTTTTCAGTTCGTGAAGTTGTGAATGAATTGAAGAACTATAAATACATCTTTATATCATAAGTCACATTATGTCATTTCATGATATAAATTGTATAAGTAAATCCTGAACTCCACAAATGTAATTGAACATTTTTTTTACTGATTTTTCTTTCTTTGCTCTTAGATGTGAATATTCTTATAGAACTGCCACATGGAATTCGCTATCCCTAAGTACCATAATATTGATTACCTAATTACTTAATACTTGAGTAATAACTATCCCTCTACGCGCATGTCAATATTCTGAGTATCTCCTTATTTTTTTTTTCTCTTGTCTTCGGTAACTATCGAACCTCAAGTAATACCTTGACTCAATACCCGTCACATATTAAACATCGGTAACTAATTTATAATTGTTTATTTCAATGCCTAAATGCTTTTAATTCGCCGCATATTTTGGTCGGGAGCTTCCTGTCAATGTTCCTTATACTACTTGACCAGTACTTAGTTCCAATTACCTACATTTTTTTATAGTACTAATTGTGCAAACTTAAATAAGTGTATTCTTCATATGGTGAGGAGGAGGAGGAGGAGGAGAAGGAGGTAGACAAGGAGGAGGAGGAGGAGGAGGAGGAACCCCTTTCATCCGGTTCCTCTGCTCGAGGTTGAGCTCTTCACATTTCGCAATTTTTCCACTAGTCAACTTGAGCCAACAGAATCGCCCTCAGTAGTTACATGATAGGTGTTTTACTCCCATTTATTATTCAGAGAATATCTTCCAGGATTCGTCCTTAAATATTAACTCGGCAGTTTTCAACAGACTCGTCTAACTTCCACACCTTTTTCAGTCTAGGTTGCTTTAGTGCTCATCGTTGACTGTTTTCTTTAAAGCAAAAGGATGAATTAAGGTGAATAGTTTGATAGGTGGTTTTCGTCTATATCATTACTTCTTTTTATTGTAGAAAATATTGTAGTCATCATTTGATATTATTGAAGGGGATCTTCCGGTTGAGGTTTAGTAGATAAATGAATTTTGTGAGATCCTCCATAGAAAGAATTACATTTCCTTGTTTATAAATATAATGAATATAATATTATAACTATTTGAAGTAAATGTTTCTGGCCCTCATGTACTCATGAATATAGAATCAAGAGCAACGTGGCATTAAATGTTTAAAACCTTCGTATATCTATCTGTGGGATAGGGTGCCTGTAAATAATGTGTGTTCTGTAATGTGCTTCCATATATGTTACATCATATGTATGTATGTATGTATATATATATATATATATATATATATATATATATATATATATATATATATATGTGTGTGTGTGTGTGTGTGCGTATGTATGTGTGTATGTATGTGTGTGTGTGTTTGCAGGTCATCCGACTCTCCTTTCGTAATGGCAAGTTAGCACAAACAGGATTTATTCAGGAACGCAAAAGGAAAAGGGAGACGATTCGAGAGTAGATAAGTAAGTGGCGGAAAAAATAGAGAACGGAAAGGAAGGGGATAATAAGATTACGGAAATAACGGGGAATGAAAACTGAAGGCAATTTCGGGAAAGTGTGATGAGTTGTGTTGATTTTTCTGCTCTGTAGTTTAAAGATTAAAGGATGAGCGTACTCTAAATTATCATTAAATTTCATATAGATTCAAAACATACTAACTGCGATTAAGGGAACAAGGTTTATTTCGAGTACTTAAATTTAAATTATGAATTTCATTGTGTTGCTAGAAATCACAAGGAAATGCTAAGTGATTTTAAAGATTATAAAAACATCGAGTGCAAAATACCGTCATTCCACTTACGAAGTGCATTGCGTTGTTAGTATTCAAAATAAACATCATTATTATTAATATTATTATTGGTGTATATATTTGAATTTTACAGATAAACTATAATACCATAGTCATCAAAGTATTTAACGATTATCTCTCTCTCTCTCTCTTTCTCTCTCTCTCTCTCTCTCTCTCTCTCTCTCTCTCTCTCTCTCTCTCTTTTCTTGAAGCAAGCGAGCTTTCATCTGGAGCTGCCAGACATCCTCGGGATAGGAAGCTGAGGGTGGACTGATCTTGGTGTGGTGTCCGTCCTCCTTATATTTGGGGTCGACAGCAGGGGGTCTGCCCCATGTTGATCTCCTATTGGCTGGTGGCGGTAGGTCTTCATTTTCATTGGTGGCTTGAGCCACGTCTCAAACCACTTTCTCTGAGTTGATGTTTGCTATGCTGCAAGTCTTGCAGCCGTCTAGACTCCTGAGCGGCGCGGTTACGTTTATGGGCGTCACAGCTAATTTAATTTTCGTTGGCTGCAGGAGTATCTCGTTCGGGGGTGTTGTCTTCTGTGGAGTTGTCGTGATCGGTGGTGTCATTGTTGGTGGCAGGTCTTCTCTTAGTCGTAGGGAGGAGAAATTCTTCCTGCGTCGTATTTAGTGTTGGTTTTACTTGCTGGGTGAGAAGCGCCTCCAGCAGGTGTAACTGACGGGCATCAACTCCACGGAAGACAACACCCCCAAACGAGATACTCCTACAGCCAATGAAAATTAAATTAGCTGTAACATTCCACAGCGTAGCGAAACGTCCATCAATGTAACCACGCTGCTCAGGAGGTCTGGACAGCTGCAAGACCTGCGGCATTGCAACCATCAACTCGCAGAAAGTGGCATGAGACCTGGCACAAGCCACCAATGAAAACGAAGACCTACTGCCACTAGCCAATAGGAGATCAGCATTGGGCAGACCCCCTGCTGTCGACCCCTACTATATGGAGGACGGACACCACACCAAACAGTTGCTGCTCGGCCCCCGTAGCAGTAACTTCTCTTCTTAGACCTTCTCTGGCGAACGCGAGCGGTAGCGAGTGATTTTTTCCAGCAATTTTCGGCGGGACTTTCGGCGATTGACGATGAAGACACCGAGAATTATAAATTTGAGAGAGCTCTCTCACATATCATATAAGAAAATTCATTTGACACCTCTGTTCTCTCTCAAATAATTTTCCTTTACTAACAGTCTCTCTTGCCTAAAATTTGGTAGCCGTTGTGGTCTAAAAACTCCGATTGAAGCAAGGACCAAGGGACAAAAACTTCCTACTTTCGCAATCCTTTATTTCAAGTAGCAAAGGGACGATAGGCTGGCGTATCTCATAAACCAGAAGTTAGGCCCTTCAGGCAAAAGTAAAAACATAACATACATACACACACACACACACACATTCTCTATCTCTCTCTCTCTCTCTCTCTCTCTCTCTCTCTTTCTCTCTTTCTCTCTCTCTCTCTCCCCTCACAGATAGACGAATGCAGCCATGGACCCACTGACTCAGCCCACACCCACCACTGGAGAGGCACCAGAGAACCGGAAAAGGACAACGTCTACTTCCTCCTCCTTTTCAGATGCACATGAGGCTGTAAGGCCAAGATTGGATTCCTCCACCTCCTCCACTCCAGAAGATACAGCAAGCGCTCCTGCCATGGACACTGATGATGGCTTCCAGCTGGTTACCAGAAACAAACGGAAGAAGCAAGGACCACCAGCAGCACCTTTAGCACCCTCACATGGAAAGTATCATATCATTCCTCCAACTGGAAGAAGCTCCTATGAATTCGTTAAAGATCTTGAGAAAAAAGGTTAGTATTCAAGGTAAGACCCACCACCAGAGGAGAACTGTTTGTTGTGCCCACAAATGATATAACAAATGTATACATGAAAAATAACCCTGCTTGCTTTAAATTTCTCAATCCTGACGATAAACCCACCAAGTTTATGCTATGCCACTTCCCTCTGCAATTTGACACCAGAGCTATTCTTGAAAACCCAAAAGTTCTCAAGGGAGACAGATGCCATACAAAGGGACCCAACCCCCAGCCAACCCACAAAAACCTTAGTTGTGTGGAAAGGAACGCAGCCAAAATCACTGAATCTTGGCATGTGGGGCTCCTTCCCCACTATGGACTACATGCCAGAGCCTCTCAGCTGTTTCAACTGTCAGAGGTATGGACATCATAGCAGTGCCTGCACTGCTAAAGCCATTTGTGGAGTAAGCAGTGGGAGACATCCCACAAAATTATGCACCGATAAGTTTAAAGCTGGACAAGAAACCAATGCCAGATGCCCTGCATGCAAGGGAAATCACCATGCATGGAACAGAAAATGCCCGATAAGCAGACAGAAAAATTGACACTCTTAAAGGAACTGCACCTTGGAGCCTCCCTGGACACACATACTCACAAACCACCAGACCCCACCAGACAACTGCAGCTCCTACTACCCAGCAGGGACCAAGGTCCTATGCTACTGCAGCTAGGGGACCTCAACAGGCTCCCAAAAACACAGAGTAACACCCCCAGCATAGGTCACAGTCCTATGCTGCAGCAGCTGGGGGGCTTAGACCAACCAGACCACAAAACCAGCCTCAGAAGAAAGAAATGAAAACACACACCAAACCACAGCCAGACCAACACACTCCAAAAAAAACAAATCACCAATCCAAGAAGAAAAATAAGTTTTTCAGAACCTGCCACTCCAACAAACACCGACGTTTTAACCTCTCCTGTCCCCGAAACCAGACCTATCCTCCTCACTCCAAATCACAAAACCAGCTCCACTGACCCTGGCTCCCCAGAGCCATGCAACCCAGTCTCCCCTCCTCCTCCTCCCCCACAAATCAACAGGTATGAAGTTTGCCCAGAGCTAAAACACGACAAATACATTGCCCAGACCCAAGATCTAACGAATCTCCTAGTGCAAATGCTATACAAGTGTGCAGAACTGACAGGATCAAACTTCTCAGAAGACATAGCCAAAGAAGAGGTTGACAAGTGCATAAGAACGTCCATAGGACTCTTTGCATCACCATGCCTACACAACTAAATAACAACAGTGCAAATAGCACTACAAATACACTCGGTGTAAGCTTCATTCCAAGTGCCAGTACCCGGTACATCTCCAATGCCAGGGCCAACCACAGTGTTGGTAGTCAAAGCATATCAAGTGCAAATGATGAGTTAGGAAACAACAACGACACAATCAGAATAAATGATTGCAGAGATACAGACACTATAAAAATCCTCCAGTGAAACATACTAAGTGCAAACAATAAATAGGCATTCCTGACAGCACACACACAAACAAATAACTATGACATCATAATGTTACAAGAAACACTAGTAAGGGAAAATGCCAAATTATCATTTAAGGGGTACAAAGTATATGAAACACCATACACAGACACTAGAACAGGGCTAATCACCCTGGTCAAAAACACAATCCCATAAAAGAAAGTAGACAACATCCCTTGTGGAGATGATGTAGAATCACTCAGTGTAAAACTTATGCTTGCAAACACAACACTGACAGTACACAATATATACAGGGCTCAGGACAGCACATTTGAAGGGGAAACACTCTTCAGTGCAGCGACACAAGAAAGCACAGTAATTGGGGGAGACTTCAACTCACATCACCCGAGTCTAAACTCAACACAACAAACAAACACAACTGGTAGACATCTACACCAGTTATCATGTGAATACCCAGAGGTGTGCCTACTAAATAGGGGAGAGCCAACTCCTCTAAAAGTAGGAAGACTAGATCTTACCTTCACAAACTCAGCCCTAAAGGAGCAAGTAACATGGAAGCTGCATGAGACTCTCACAAGCGACCACATAGCCATTGACATTGGCCTACAGCTCAAAAAGCTGCCCCCTACCACCGCCACCAGAGAGATGGAACCCCAATTTTGCAAACTGGGCTATATTTGAAACCACAATGACGAGATGGGCGAGGGACTACCTTGAAAACCCAGCAAATGACATAGAACTCTTCTATGAAGAGTTCATCAGTAAACTCAGAGAGGCAGCAAATATGTTCATGCCAAATATCAAACAATCCAAGATCGATCACAGAGATGCATGGTACTACTGTGAAAGAGTCAAAGAACTCAATGCCAGAGTCAACAGAGTCCAAAAACTCTTCAGATGGGAACTATCTGACGAGATGCACAGACTTCTCAGAGAGGTAATAACCCATGCAACTGAAGAGACAAAAGAAATCAAACAGCAGGCATGGTATGATTGGTGTGCCAACATCAGCAGACAAACTCCAGTAACCCAGATCTGGAGATTCCTTGCAAAAATTGCAGGGAAAGGAAGAACAGAGCAAAGCATTCATCCCAACCCACAAGAAGAAGCTGACAACATGGCCAGAAACTTCGCAGAGAGTACAAAATCCCACAACCTTCCCCAAACAACACGTGAAAAAATAAATGAGATTTCCCCAGCAAGGTGGAGAGAAATCAATACTGCCTGCAACATGCCTGACGACACAGACACACCCTTCACTATGGAAGAACTAAACAGTGCACTCAGCAAGGGGAAAAGAGACACAAGCCTTGGAGCAGATGCAATCACTTACAGCATGTATGGTACTACTGTGAAAGAGTCAACAGAGTCCGAAAACTCTTCAGATGGGAACCATCTGACGAGATGCACAGACTTCTCAGAGAGGCAATAGCCCATGCAACTGAAGAGACAAAAGAAATCAAACAACAGGCATGGTATGATTGGTGTGCCAACATCAGCAGACAAACTCCAGTAACCCAGATCTGGAGATTCCTTGCAAAAATTGTAGGGAAAGGAAGAACAGAGCAAAGCATCCATCCCAACCCACAAGAAGAAGTGGACAACATAGCCAGGAACTTCGCAGAGAGGACAAAATCCCACCCAACCAACCACCCCCCAAACAACATGGGAAAAAATGATATTGTTAGTATACAATAAAGTTTTGTACATACTTACCCGGCAGATATATACTTAGCTATAGTCTCTGACGTCCCGACAGAATTCAAAACTCGCGGCACACGCGACAGGTAGGTCAGGTGACCAGCCCACTCCCGCCGCTGGGTGGCGGGAATAGGAACCATTCCCGTTTTTCTAACCAGAATTTTTTCTCTTCCACCTGTCTCCTGAGGGGAGGCTGGGCGGGCCATTAATCGTATATATCTGCCGGGTAAGTATGTACAAAACTTTATTGTATACTAACAATATCATTTTTGTACATGCAACTTCCCCGGCAGATATATACTTAGCTGATTGACACCCTTGGTGGAGGGCAAGAGACAGTTACATACTAATTATTTTTTAAAATAAAAACAGGGAAACAACATACGTTGTAGGTATATTAACAAAAAACAACCTTGGTTCCTACCTGATATGGAAGAAGACTTCATTGATACTGTCTATGAGTCTGCTTGCCATCAGAGTACAGAGAGGATGAGACCTGCGACTGATAACCCTTTTCGGATCATCCACAATGGGGGCTTACCCGCCTTACATGGTAGAGCCTTTTCTTGGATCGTACCAATGGGGGCTGACCCACTTACATGGCAGAACCTTGACCTGTATCATACCAACGGGGGCTAACCCCTCTTACATGATAGAGCTTTAGGTATTAAGACAACCCAAGGAGCATAACGACCAATCCCGATCACCTGACCACACTACATGTTAGCAACTACGATTTGAAAGGGGTCAACTCCTGCACCCTCTTTCAATCGACCAAAAAATGCACCAAACACCATTAAAAAACCTAACTTAATAAACTAAAAGGATTGGGTTCAGCTCCCTGTCCCAGCAACGAATCCGCAGATACGTACGCTCCTAGAGTAAAGCACTTGTCATACGTTACTTGAATGTCTCTCAAGTAATGAGCTGCAAAGACCGAATTGCATCTCCAAAAGGTCGACTCCACTAGAGTCTGTATAGACAAGTTCCTGTGGAATGCCAAAGAGGTAGCGACTGCTCTTACCTCGTGAGCTTTAACTCTAAGGAGGTCCAGTTGTTCTTCTTTACACTGTAAATGGGCTTCCTTGATTACGTCTCTGATGAAGAACGCCTGAGCATTTTTAGAGATCTGCCTTCTTGGATCTCTCACTGAGCACCATAAACTTTCCTTACTCCCCTGTAGTTCGCTTCCTTCTATGTAGAACTTAAGGCTCTCACTGGGCACAGAGCTTTCTCGCTCTGTTCCTACAAGCGAAGAAAGTAAAGTCCTTTTACTTCGAATGTTCGAGGCCAAGTTTCGAAGGGTTCTCATTCTTCGCCAAAAACATTGGTTTGAAGGAACAGAACGCCGAGTCGTTCCTAAAGCCAACATTATGTTCTAAGGCTTGTAGCTCACTTACTCTTTTCGCTGAAGCCAGCGCGACCAAGAATAAAGACTTCCTTGTCAGGTCTCTGAACGTAGCCTTACAGGGAGGTTCGAATTTTGATGTCATTAAGTACTTTAGGACCACATCTAAGTTCCAATTAGGTGCTCTAATCCCTCTGTTCTTTGACGTCTCGAAGGATCTTATCAGGTCATGCAAATCTTTGTCTTCCCCAATGTTAAGGCCTCTATGCCTGAAGACTGAAGATAGCATACTCTTATAGCCCTTAATTGTAGAGACTACTAAATTACATTTCTCCTTCAAATACAGGAGGAAATCGGCTATATCTGTCACAGAGGTACTGGAAGAGGATATCTTCTGAGCTCTACACCACTGCGAAAACACATCCCACTTCGACTGGTAGACTCGAATAGTAGATGGTCTTCTCGCTCTTGCGATAGCTTTCGCAGCTTCTCGAGAAAAGCCTCTCGTTCTGACAAGTCCTTCGATAGTCTGAAGGCAGTCAGAGCGAGAGCGGGTAGGTTTTTTGTGATACCTGTCGAAGTGGGGTTGTCTGAGAAGATCGCTCCTGTTTGGGAGGGATCTCGGAAGTCTACCATCCATCCCAGTACCTCTGTGTACCAGTTTTGTGAAGGCCAGAACGGGGCTATGAGGGTCAGTTTGGCTCCTCTGCTGCTGCAAACTTCCTTACCACTTCCGATAATATTTTGAACGGAGGAAAAGCATACCCGTCTATTCCTGCCCAATCTAGGAGAAGGGAGTCCACCGCAATCGCCCTTGGGTCGGCGATCGGGGAGTGCAGTAACTTTCCAGCCTGTTGTTCCAATGGGTGGTTGGCAAAAGATCTATATTTGATCTCCCCCAGAGGTTCCAAAGTCTGTTGCATACTTCCTGATGCAACGTCCATTCTGTAGGAAGTACTTGGTCTCTCTTGCTCAGAAGGTCGGCTCGTACATTTGTCCCCTTGGATGAATCTTGTCCGGGGAGAGTGATTCTTCTCTCTTCTGCCCAAAGCAGTAGTTTCCCTTGCTTTCCTGTAAAGGGTGGGAGAACGAGTGCGTCCCTCCTTGCTTCTTGATATAAGCTAGGGCTGTTTGTGTTGTCCGTAATTGATCTGCAGGACCGAACCTGTGATCTGAGCCTCGAAGTGTATGAGGGACAGGTGAATCGCTGCTAATTCGTTTCATATTGATGTGCCAGGACACCTGTTCTCCCCATCCAGGTGCCTGACACTTTCTCTCGTCCCTAGAGTGGCTCCCCACCCACGATCTGAGGCGTCGGAGTACAACACTAGCCGAGGGTTCGGAACGTGAAGGGATACTCCTTCGCTGATCCTGCACGGATTCATCCACCAGAGCAGGTCCTCCTTTATCTCCTTCGTGATCTGGAAGGAATCGGACAGATTTTGAGATTTCTGATCCCAACGTTCTCTTAGATAGAACTGTAACGGCCTTAGGTGAAGCTTCCTAGAGAAATGAACTGTTCCAACGAGGAAAGGGTCCCCAGAAGCACTCATCCATTCCCTCGCGGAACATTGTTCTTTCTCTAGGAAGGTTGCTACTTTTTCCAAGCAGCGGTTCTGTCTTTCCTGTGATGGAAAAACCTGAAAACCCCGAGAATCCATCCGAATCCCCAGATAAACAATGTTTCTGCTGGGGAATCATCTGATTTCTCGAGGTTTACCAACAGTCCCAAGGACTGTGTTAACTCCAGTGTCAGTTTTAAGTCCTCCAGACATCTGACTCGCGACTGTGCTCGTATCAGCCAGTCGTCTAGATACAAGGATATCCGAATCCCTTCGAGGTGAAGCCAGTGGGCCACATTTTTCATTAGTCCCGTGAAAACTTGGGGGGCTGTTGATAGTCCGAAGCAAAGGGCCCGAAATTGAAAAACTCTTCCTTGAGCCATAAATCTTAGGTATTTCCTGGACGACGGGTGTATTGGTACGTGGAAATAAGCATCCTGCAGGTCCAGGGATACCATCCAGTCCCCTGGACGCAGGGCTGCTAACACCGAGGCTGTCGTCTCCATTGTGAACTTCCTTTTTGCTACGAACTCGTTCAGGGCGCTCACGTCCAGAACTGGCCTCCAACCTCCTGAGCTCTTCGGAACTAAGAAACAGGCGATTGTAAAACCCCTGGGAAGAGAGATCTATTACTTCCTCTATGGCTTCCTTGTAAAGCATCTGCTCCACGAGATGTAGAAGGGCTTTGTTTCTTGACAGATTCCTTGTAATTTGCTGTTAACTCCCTTGGAGTTGTCGTTAAGGGAGGTTTTTTCCCTGAAGGGGATTAAATATCCTTTCTTTTTTAGGATGGATAGGGACCAGGCATCGGCCACCTTTCTGTGCCCAAGTTTCGTAAAAATCTAGAAGCCTGGCACCCACTTTTATCTGGAGGACCCTCGTCTCACTGGGTTTTGACGAACGGCCTTCGAGAAGACCTTCCTCTCTTCTCCGGTCGTCTACTTCTAAGAGAAGTTCTTGATGCAGACCTTCCTCGAAAGGGCTGCTGGAAGGGAACTTTCTCCTTTTTCGCCAGAGGCACAGCAGGCTTTAGCCTCTTCGCTGACTGGGCCAGCAGGTCCTGTGTGGCTTTTTCTGAAAGCGTCTTAGAAATGTCCCTCACTATGTCCTGAGGAAACAGGTGACTAGAGAGGGGCGCGTATAAAAGGGAGGATCTCTGCAGAGGAGAAACAGATTTCGTTAAGAAGAGCTAAACACTGCCCTCTTCTTCAAAATACAGGATCCAACCAGGGATGCCACTTCATTTGAGCCATCCATAACCGCCTTGTCTAGGCAGGTTAAAACACTGCCCAACTCTTCCATGGAAACGAAGTCTGGTTCTTGCGACTTCTTGGCTAAAGCTCCAAGGCCCAGTCCATGAAGTAAAGACTTCGAGAGTCTTGAAGAGGCCCTTGATGAGATGATCCACCTCACACATTCCCCAAGAGGCTTTTTTGCCGAGTGTTAGAGAGCGTCTTCTAGACGCATTCTACAAGAGCGGAAAAATCCGCATCAGAGGACGAAGGTAGACCAGGCCCATTGGCTCCTTGGTATCATACCACATCCCTGGTTTCCCTGTCAACTTAGAGGGAGGACAAGAAAATACTGTCTTACCCGCTTCTTTCTTAGCCCTGAGCCAGTTCTCTAGACTCTTCAGAGACTTTCTCATAGAAAGAGTAGGGGTCATCTTAACGAATGAGGAGGCCTTCGACATTTTCGTACTGGATAATAACGATCCTGGCGAAGGGGGATCCGACTGGCGTAGTGAGTCTCCAAACACCTGCAGCAATAAAGAAGCAAGTCTCTTATAGTCTGAAACTCCTACATCTTTGGCTATCTCTTCATCCGATACTTCTTCCAAAAGTGATGTGGGAGAAGAGGGCTTTTCCTCAACAGGAGACCGATCCTTTGAAGGAAGTCTTTTCCTTTCTTCCTTACTCCTATCATCCTTCCTGTGTAAGTCCTGGAGTTTCTCTATACTCGGACTTCTGATCTGCTCCTTGCGTCTGCTAGGAGAGGCGCTTGCGTCCTGAATCAGGCGCCTGTGAGGCGAAGAACGCCTGCTAGGCGAAAGTAGAACATCCTGTTCCTGGCGCCAAGACGGAGACGCGTTTGCGTCCTGGTGAGAGCGCCTAGGCCAAGAAGGCGAGGCGCTTGCGTCCTGGTGAGGCTGCCTGGTCCAAGAAGGAGAGGCATTTGCGTCCTGATGAGGACGCCTAGAAGGCGAAATGCGCCTGCGAGGAGAAAGGAGAACCCTTTGTTCCCGTCGTCCATGAGGGGAGACGTTTGCGTCCCGTTGACTGCGTCTAGCAGGCGAATAACTCCTTTTTCCTTTGCGTCTTTCCGGAGAGGAGCTAGAATCTCTTCTACTCCTCCTAGGAGGCGAAGAAAACTTGTCCAATCTTCGGGGCCTATTCGCGAAACTCTTGCGTCCTTCGAAAATGTCTGAGGACGAACGAGCGCTCCTTTCTTCTAGAGGAGCTCTAAATAGAGAGGGACTCTCTCTCTCCCGGAGCTCTTAGTCGAACGAATTCTCTCACGAGAAATTCGCGAATCAGGCTCCTGATGCTTGCCATGGGAGGCAAACTCTCTCTAGTCAAACTCCTGGAAGACTCTCTTGCTCGTAGAGCGTTTCCGATTTTTTGTCATATACGACTGAAGAAGGTCTCGCTGGGGAGACGAAAACCTTTCAGGCGAGGAGCGTCTGCTAACGCCAGGACGATTACTCTCTGACTCTCTCCTAACGGAACTCTTGATGGGAAGAGAAATGTCTTTCTTCCTAGAAGAGCCTTCAGAAAGAACTCCTACTAAGGCAGACAATTGCTGTTGGAGTCCTACCAAGACTTCCTTTGTCTTGTGTGATAAGTCTTCCGAGACGAGTCAGGAGTTCTCATGGCTCTCTTCTTACGAGCAGGTGAATAATCCAGAAAAGGCTCCGGACTGGAACGTAACGCTTCGCTATTTGGCGTCTTCCAGGATCTCTTAAGAGGACGAGATTTAGCGGAAGAACTCCATCCCCTTCTGGGAGACGAAGAGTCTGAGTCCGAAAAAAAAGCACTTCCTCAGGACGCTTTTGCAGTAGCTATCCTTGGCAGCCTGGGAAGCGGCTACAGGATCTGCCGAAGGGACGCCTGACCGTTGGAATACTCTACATCCCCCTTGCGGCTTTCGACATTCCTCCTCCCTTGGTCATGGGAGTCGAAAGAGGTCTAGGCCTAGGAGCAATGCGGAGTCGGTCAGACGCCCCCTCCACTTCACTGGGGACACTGCACAAATCACTACACATCACTGCGCTTACCTGTCTCCTTCATCGCTTGCAGTTGCGTTTTCAAGCTGATTATATGAGGCTCTCATTGCAGCCATTTCAGTAGACGCATACTACAGGTTCGCTACTGGGGGAAGGGGCTGAAGCCAAACTATGAGCAGGAGAAATACTATGAAGTTAGGAGCTACTTCCTGTTCATTAGAGCAGGTCTACTTGGAGCTTCTGATGGAAGCTCTCCTAACCCTATCTTTCTCAAGTTTTCTTACATAAAGAAGCCAAGGTCTTCCATTCCACTTCGTTAAGCTCTCACATTCCAGACGGTGTTAGTCTCAGAACAATCATTCCCCCTACATTTTTTTACAAACTGTGTGAGGATCCACCGAAGCTTTCGGTAGCCTCACCTTACATACCTCTTTCGCACACACCCTAAAATACAGGTGCCACGTCAGACATTTTTAAAGAGAATCCAATTCCAAATCCAAAAAAAACAGTCCACGATAAGCGTATTGCCAAAACCAAAGATCAAAGTACATCACCAAAGACAAATCGATAATCCTCGGCCAACGAGAAAAGAATTCCATGCAGGAGGTACCAACAACGATGTTGTTGCTACCGGCGACAGAAAAATTCTGGTTAGAAAACGGGAATGGTTCCTATTCCCGCCACCCAGCGGCGGGAGTGGGCTGGTCACCTGACCTACCTGTCGCGTGTGCCGCGAGTTTTGAATTCTGTCGGGACGTCAGAGACTATAGCTAAGTATATATCTGCCGGGAAGTTGCATGTACAAAAATAATGAGATTTCCCCAGCAAGGTGGAGAGAAATCAAAACTGCCTGCAACATGCCTGACAACACAAACACACCCTTCATTATGGAAGAACTAAACAGTGCACTCAGCAAGGGGAAAAGAGACATAACCCGTGGAGCAGATGCAATCACCTACAGCATGCTGAGGCACATGGGAGACCCTGCCAAACAGGTATATCTACTCCTGGTAAACAGGACATATGCAGAGCACACCAGGCCAAAGAAATGGCAACAGCAGGACACACAACCAATACCAAAGCCAAAGGAGAAAGTTGCATATAGGCCGATATCTCTCATCAGCCGCACAGAAAAAGTTTCAGAAAGAATGGTTCTAAACAGACTACTATGGAAAGCAGGGCCGCTGCACCATAGGCTCTATGCCTATAGGGAAGGAGTAGGCACCCATGAGTGCCTCACAGATGTGCTAAGTGCCATAAATGGCAGGAAATCCATAGTGGCCTTCTTAGATCTAGAAAAAGCATATGAACTGGCCAATGCAGCAACCATCCTCTCCTCCCTAGTCCGAAAGAGGATCAAAGGCAACCTGCTTACATGGACAAAAGGATACATGCAAGGCAGATAAGCAAGAGCAGTGTTCCAAGGCAGAATGTCAGAATACTACTCTCTTGAAAACGGCCCTCCACAGGGGGGCATTCTAAGCCCCTTCTTATTCAATGTCCTTATGGAAAATGTAGCCTGTCTAGAGCTACCACAGGGAGTAGAGGTCTTCATACATGCTGACGATGTTTGCATTGTCAGCTCCAGCCCTCAAAGACAACTCCAAAAGATGCAAGAAGCCTTGCAAAAACTTGAGGGCAAGTGCACACAACGTTGACTCAAAATCAACAGAAACAAGACAAAAGCCATGGCAATAAAACATGATTGATATCCACCTAACCTTCTACTGAAAGGAGACATCATACACTGGGTGGATAGCTACACATATCTGGGAGTCTGCATTGCAGATTCACTATCTCCTGAGAAGGAAATACAGCTCCTCCAGGCCAAAACAAAAATAGGGCTTAATGCTCTAAAGAGAATCATATTACTACAAGAAGGTGCAACATACCATCTGCTCAGGAAGTTCTACATACAAACCATCAGAGCACAAGTAGAATATGCAGCACCAGTCCTGACAAGTCTCAGAAATGATCAACAGTAGAGGCTGGAGGTCATCCAAAATAATGCAGTGAGAATTATACTTGGAGCCCCAATGTGGACAAGAATTTGTCTCTTGAGGACAGACACAACTACAGTCTTTCACGCAGAGGATAGGCCAAAGAAATATTGCCATTCTGTGCAAGACCATCAGAAATGACAGAAATGGACCACACAAAAACAAAATGCAGGCATATATAAACCTGCATGAAGAGCTAGACCCGGCCAAAACCTATGTTGGCAGCATACTCCAGACACTGAGAGAACTGGGTATGCAGGACACAGTGAAACACATAACAAAGAATGTCCCACCTGAGGGATACCAAAAATCACCTCCCTCGGTCAAAGACCCAATCCGGTATAACTTCATAATACTACCGGCAAACAAAGCACTGTGCACAGCAGCACAGATGAAAACTGCAGCAGAAGAAGCAATCAGGAGTACAGCAGCTGAAAGCACATATTACACAGATAGCTCAGTTGATCAAGAAGCTCCAGCAACTGCAGCAGCAGTGGCTGCCCAAGACTTCAAAGGAAGCTGGAGGCTATCCAACAATGCCTCCATACGACAAGCAGAACTAATGGCAATCTTAAAAGCCTTCGAGAATTCCAATCTAAAAGAAGGACACACAACAGTGCATATCGACTCCAAAGGAGCAATACTCGCTATCAAAGCGACAAATCCAAAAGAAAATGTGACACTGTTAACAGCCATAAAATCACTGGCAAAGTCACATCAAGCTGCTGGCAGGATAGTCATACTAAACTGGATACCCAACCATGTGGGAATTTAGGAAAACGAAGAAGCTGACATCCTAGCCAAAAGTGCCCTCAGATGCAGTACAGTAAGGATAAAAGTGCAACCATCCATAACACAACTAAAGGAAATGGGTAAAAGCTATGTCAAACTCAAAGAAGAGTGGTATGTGGATGTCACAAATCTAGGGCCTCATGACATCACAAAGCAAACCACTAGAAAACTCTCAGTCATCACACACAGATTAAGGCTAGGATACTTGTACACCTGGCAAATGATAGGAAATGAGGGCAGGTCATGTCAATACTGCGACCGAGAGGCAATCCAGCCCCTCGAACACTACCTACTAGACTGCCCAGAGATACAGTCTCTCAGGTCGAACCTTACTGAAAATGAGCTGACACCAGCACAGATCACGAGACACGTCCTAAATAACATAGGGATACATGGGAATCTCCTAATGTCTCACCCACCTCCCAGGTAAAAAGAGGAATTACACGGCAATTCTACATTGACACATGGGAATCTCCTGATGTCTTACAAACCTCAAAACCAAAGATAGCTGCACAATGCACAAACCCTCTACTTCACTGTCTGGAATGGGAGCCATACACATCTTTGGGAACATATGTATAAGTGTGAGTATGCATGAACAGGTATATATACTATAATACTTTCTTAATGTTGGTTTGATATTATATATTGCAATATTTTCAGATGCTACACACACACTTCCTTTTTCCTACTCAGCACTCTCCATCTAGGCTGAGTCTCACTACTATAAAACTTTCTCTCCTACCGATGGGTACCGTAAGGTTCAAAGGGGTTGCAATCCTAAGCTTGTCACCCTATCTCCTTTCTACAACTAACCGCCAAAAGCACTGTTTTTGTATTTTTACAGATAATCCAGTTACGGGCTGCTCTAGGAGCAAGAGCCCGTGCCAGCACAAGGGTGGCTTAATCTTTCAACAACAACAACCACACCAAGATCAGTCCACCCTCAGCTTCCCAGCCCAAGGATGTTTGGCAGCTCCAGACGAAAGCTCGCTTGCTTCAAGAAAGAAAGAGAGAGAGAGAGAGAGAGAGAGAAATGGAATAATAATAATAATAATAATAATAATAATTAATAATAGAATAATAATTATTCTTATTATTATTATTATTATTATTATTATTATTATTATTATTATTATTATTATTAATTATTATTATTATTATTATTATTATTATTATTATTATTATTATTATTATTATTATTATTAAAAGCCAAAAAATAAACGTAAGAATTCATCATTAAACATTATAATTTTAAAGCTATTCGAATTCAGGCAAGGTAGAAGATAGCAGCATTTACGCTCCTACGCCCAAAAGAAACACCACAAAGAACTGAGGGAACAGAGAGTTCTCTGCTCCGAATGACTCCGAGGGTGGGAGACGGATTCGGTTCCAAGGATCTTGGCAGGATATTTTAGGAGGTCGTATATTATCAGGGTGATAATATGCTACAGGAACTTAGATATAGGAAGGGGATGACGGTATTATTATTATTATTATTATTATTATTAGTTTATATTATTATTATTATTATTATTATTATTATTATTATAAGTAGACCACTAAATTAAAAATACCTTGACATTCCTCGGGGTAGCCAAAGACAAAGACGAGTTAAAATGGAAATTTTATAGAAAGAAAAATAGTCTTTTAATTTACGCATCAACAACAAGTATAAAATAAGAAATGATAGTCTTATAAGATGGTCAGTATAAATGGTTATTTTAATCTTGTATGTTGTAAACCTTTTCCCAATTCTTGTAATTGTAGTTGCTCTTATAAACTATATATTATATGTTACTAAGGCATTGCTATTGGACTGGGTATGCAATTTCAGTAAGGTATACTTACGTCCTTTGTCAAAGAAAAACGTAAAAAAACAATATTCTGTTTAATAAGCATTTTATTCTTGACTTAGAAAGAGACAAAACCAGAACTTTGCCCTTTTATGTAATTACAATTAACATCATCTTCCACCATTTCCTTTTTCATTTTCTGAATTTACCGAGTTTGTAAATGAATAATAAGAAGCTACCATACTGAAGATTATTATCTATGTTTTGTACCTAAAAAGGGATTCCACACCACAGGTAGGACGGTTCCAATATTATATAGCTATATTAAAATACTGGTGATGTTGCTCGATATTCTGTCATGAGGCTCTTTACGGAATACGGATATAAACATATAAATTTTTATCATTATAATTTCATTTAACGCCAAGGAGCAATAGCTCTTGAGCTGTATGAATCTTTAAAAAGTTTTACTGATGCAGGTAATACTCGCAAACGGCTAGAGGAGCTGAATCATTGCTTTTTGTTTAAAAATTACCGACAGTTTTTCAGACATTCTATTTTCGAGTGACTTTTGAGTAAATCATTTGGAAAGCAATTTTTTGATGATCCAGCTCCTTAAGAGCAGATAGTGCCAAAATGAGAAAACTCTTATGTCGGTTTAGGGCAGTAGCATTCAAAGCTACGGTTTTGTTTTCACTGCTTTCTTGTACTAATGCGTAGCAGGTCTTCTGTTATACAACATGAAAGCAATCTGTCACTTACGTGGCCCTTTGGACAAGTTGTGCCTCTGCCATGGCTCCATTTTATTTCCTCTCCAGTTTAACCTGATGATCTCACTTGATATAGCTTGGGTCTTACTATAAGCTTATTTACTTGTTTGTATTCTATTTTTCTCTGGTTCGAGTTATCTACTCCTGCAGTTCATTTCAAGAATACCTCATTCTTTTTCTCAATACTGTCTGGTGGGAGGATAAAATCTCTCAACGAATAGTTTTCCTTCCGATGACTTTGTTTTAGCGACATAAAGTAAAAATACATTTGTTATAGCTGCAAGGAAATGCCTTTCTTATTATTATTACTATTACTCTGCATTTATTATGTATGTACATTGATTTTCCTTATTCTTCTGATCTTCACTGGACGTTGATCTTGAACAAATCGGATGATTTGAACTGGAAAGATTCGAACGGGCTAACTCTGCAGGACCTTCATGTGAGAAATTAATTTCTAAAGCACCACCTGTACCATTACTGGTCTCTTTCAGACCTAAGAATAAAAGATTAACTAATAATTCAATATTTTACTTTCACCATCCGCAACAATTCCTGTTCAGAAGTTTACTTCCACGAATATCTAAAGTCGTAATGTTCACATGACTAAGGATGAACCTAGCACAAGGTTCGAAAGATTTAATATCTATTAAAGACCATCAACTCTCACATGCTATATTATTGTATACTTGCAACCATATCATCATTTTCGACAAGGAAAACTGTTCCCACCATTGTTGTTGTTGTTAAGTAATTGCAACCATAAACTTTATTCACACACACACACACACACACACACACACACACATATATATATATAAATGGATATATATATATATGATATATATATATATATATATATTTATATATATTAAATGGTAATGCCTGTGCCACATTTATAGAATGGAATTGCTGAGATATAACATAATAGTACCTTTAAAAGTAACGAACTTTTTATTAGTAGTACTTAAAATAATGTGAATATTTCTGCAGCAGTTGCAACTATATACACCACATTTTAAAACAGCAAATCGACCTTATCCTCGATAGGTTCCCACACTATTCAGAACAGATGTAAAAATTCCAAGAAAAAAAGTCGAGCCAACCTCTCAATATTTCAGAATTTATATCAGGAGTTTGTTGGTCTGCCCAAGGAAATATTAAAGTTTGAAGACAATTTTTAGAAATAAGTAAGATGTAAATAGGATCTGTTTTTAGTTTTGCCTTTTTTTTTTATTGGAAATGTAACCTACAGTCCTTTACTGGAATTTGGTTGGGAAAATCAAGCAAATGGTTGTAATTTATTCTTCATGAAACCATAAAATTGTAGGCTTTAAGGACACCATTCTCGGTGATAGCCTGACATGCGAGTAAATGTAATTTTTCTTCGCAACTGGATAAGGTGAACGCCCACTAGTTGCGTAAGATCCAAGTATCAACAAATAATGATTATGTTATATCTCAGCAATTCCATTCTATAAATGTGGCACAGGCATTACCATTTAATATATATATGTGTGCGTGTGAGTGAAGTTTATAGTTGCAATTACTTAACAACAACAACAATGGTGGGAACAGTTTTCCGTGTCGAAAATGATGATATGGTTGCAAGTCCACAATAATATAGCATGTGAGAGTTGATGGTCTTTAATAGATATTAAATCTTTCGAACCTTGTGCTAGGTTCATCCTTAGTCATGTGAACATTACGACTTTAAATATTCGTCGAAGTAAACTTCTGAACAGGAGAATTCCACAAAGAAGAACGCAAAAGAAGGAAGCGCTCAAAAGCTCTATTATTATACAGTAGATAATTCCGTTCTTGATGTTCGAATTCTTGTTTGCTATTCCGCTGGAACGTCTTGTTGCATGGTGTTAAAGGCGAAGAGAGAGAGAGAGAGAGAGAGAGAGAGAGAGAGAGAGAGAGAGAGAGAGAACTGCGTGATGCTAATCGTAAAATGAAGTACAATTTTGATGTTGGAGAGATCCTAATAAATATATGTAGTGTTCATTAGCTTTTACTTTTTACCGTCGGGTTTTGTCCCCCATTAGTTATTCCATCACTACTTGCTATTTTTGTTCTTCTGATACTATTTTGCAATCTGGAAATTTCATTACATTTTTTTAATGACTCCTGTTCCTTTTACTTCAGTTAATTTATTGCATATTATCCTGTGGGTGACTTGATAGGCTGGTTAAAATACTTTAGACAATAATGATTATCATATCCACGTTGTCGAGTCATGGAAAGGAAACTAGAAACTGAGAGAAGAGAACAAATATAATTAATTAAGATTCTAAATATGCTCTCCTGTCTCTCTGACATATATGTATCAAATATAAGCACATATTATTTTAGTTATGACGAGAGAGAGAGAGAGAGAGAGAGAGGAGAGAGAGAGAGAGAGAGAGAGAGCGTCCATCGCCGTGTCACTAAACACCAATAATCATAATTCTGTGTATTGGTGGATAGCGACACCACTGTCCATATAATCATTATTGGCTCCATGACCTTCGATGCCTAATCCCAATATGACAGATATGACGGGAGACGGTTCTGTCAGTATGATCGGCTGATTGGACAGGTTGTGTTGATGCTCGATTAGCTATCACTTGTGCGTCCAATGGAATTATCACTTTTTTTTCATTCTAGCTTTGGTCTAGCTATACACGAAGAGAGTAATGGATAAGACCCATATACATTTATTTGTGTGTGTGAGAGAGAGTGAGAGAGAGAGAGATGCTATGAACTACAATTAAAATGCATTATGCATCTCTCTCTCTCTCTCTCTCCTAGACTAAAACTTTGAGATATCCCCTCATCCGGAAAGCATTAAGGTCAGAGATCCTTTGCATTGCAACAGTATGAAAAATTACCGATTTTTATTTTAAAATTTATGGATCGATAGGAACAGAGGTCATTAAATTTACTGATTGGGTGACATTCAGTAAGAAAACAGAAGCTGCGACAAAAATAAGCAAATGAACAAAAGAAAACAATAGACGATTAGGCAGAGAAATCAGGAAAGAAAGTTCTTACCAAACAACGCTGCTTGAAAAAGACTCGTCCTTCAGGATAAACTGGAAAAGGAGAGACATTTTATTTTGAATTTGTCTAAGGATTGGTTTATGAAAGCGGTTATATGCTTGTAATGTAGTAAAGGGAAAAATTTCTTTATGCAAATTTTAGATTTCTTCATTTATTTTCCTGTCGCCAGTTCATGCAATAATCGTCTGTATCTCAGCAGTTTCGAGAAGGAAAAAATTCGCTTTTGTGTAGGGATGAAAACTAATTCAATTAGAAGAACATGAACATCCCGCTTCGAAATAGATTTCACGAGACCCTGTCTTTTACGCGGCCACAGAGGGAAATGTTTCATTATCTTTAATGTGTGACATTTTGCTTTGGGAAACTGGGGTTCCTTTCGATAGGTGGTATTGTGATTATAACCATTAGTCATTTGTTATCACCGCAGTTCTACGTGCAACGAGGATATATACTTCATTCCTGACATTTTGGAAATTCTCGATGTATATGTTAGACTGAGAAGAGCAAAGTGATGAGGCAGTCACAGTAAAATATTCGAACACTTCAGATTCGTATCAATAAACAATTATCCGGTACGTATACCAAAAGGTTTATGGTTTCACTTACTTCAAAACTCTCATGTTAGACAAGGAATTATTTTAGACGCAAAATAGTTTGGTATTTGCTAGTCTGTTAGATTTCCAAGATTTGGATTTGGATATAAAAGAAACAGTCTCTTACTTCGTAGTGAAATATTTAATCCTGGTATAAGACGATCAAAACATCAGAAAAGTAATGCTGTAATCTTTGGTGGCTATTCTGACTTCGTCCCACGAGATGGGTTCCATCAAGTTTATTTGTAAAGCATAAAAACCTCAGAGGGAAGAGGATTTGTTGAAAACACAAATTCCGAATACTAAAGGTTTGAATTATTTTGCGAGTGGAATGCCAGGAAGGTTTTAATTGAATGTAGGTTGGGGAAGTACTTAGTTTTATTGCCCCTGTTTTCGATTGCATTTATAATATATATGCAAGCATTTTCTCTCTTGTCATACATACCAGAGCAGCAACCTGTATCATATATATATATATATATATACTATATATATATATATATATATATATATATTATATATATATATATATATATATATAATATTTATATTCCTTTTTCGTATAATACTCCTTCGTGTTCTTTTTGCCTTCATATTGTTCATAAATTATAACTGGTAGTTGAAGGTACTTGAGGTTGTGCAAATACTAATGTTTATTTTTATGTAATGGCTTTACACAGATTATAAAGAACCTGCTTTAGCATAGCACGTTAACGTTATTAAGTCATGACAATAATATATATATATATATATATATATATATATATATATGTATATATATATATATATATATATATAATATATACATATATATATATATATATATATATATATATTATAATATAGATATATATATATATATATATATTATATATATATATATATATATATTGTCATGACTTAATAACATTAACGTGCTATGCTAAAGCAGGTTCTTTATAATCTGTGTAAAGCCATTACATAAAAAAAAACATTAGTATTTTGCACAACCTCAAGTACCTTCAACTACCAGTTATAATTTATGAACAATGAAGGCAAAAGAACAACGAAGGAGTATTATACGAAAAAGGAAATATAAATATTTATTTACAAAAGAAAAAAGGTAATTGAATAACATATGACCGAGATAAGTTTCAGTCACTCAGCGTAAGCTGGGGATGCTCACCTTGTAATGGAATGTGTACAGCTCTAAAAATGGAGGCAGTTACTAAATACCAATACTTAACTCCTCGTAAAGTTTTATCAACGGCGCTGCAGTTGCAGTGATAAATATGAGGGACCAGGTGATGAATCTGAAGATCCTTTAGATGCTGTCCAAGGCTGATATCCTCTCCCGTGTTCGTAATGTGTCCATCGCAGATTAACAGGTGTTTAAATCCTCCAGAAAAGGAACAAGATTGGTATCGAGAACTTGATAAAAAAACTTGTTCACAACTGCTCCCCGAAGACAAACATCCATGTATCAACAGAGGAAGAACGATCAAACGGGCGTGACAGTGGTATAAGGTGTTGAAAACTCAAAAGCAGGCAATGATGTCGAATAAAGGGACCCAACAGCTACACACCAATGTAGCGATCCAAGGCGAATCCGCTACTCTCAGCAGATAAGTACCTCTCAGAGGCAATCCCAACCTCTCTAGCATTCAGAGGATCACTGACTCCAAACTTGGGCTGTTCCTGAAAAAAGGTCTCTCTGCCTCCACGTCATCATGTAAAGGAAGAAATTATTGGATTACTACTATCCTCCTCAACAACTGCAAAACAATAACAAGCAAACAGCACCCAGTTACTAACAAGTAGCCAACTTACGACTGCGTGGGCAAAAAATAAATAAATAGATAAATATATAAATGAACGAACGGAAATACTTTCGGGCGTGGTACCCCCAACATAATAGGTAAAAAAAAAATATATATAAGTTTTTTTACAACTCTTAAACGAGTTCCAACTAATTTTATAGCACAACATATACTGAAAAAAATTAACGGCAACGTTAAATAACCTCAAGACTAGTAAAATATCACTTCCACAAACAAATAAAACCAACGATATCGAACAATGAAAGAACAAGATATTGCACCAAAGACAAACTACTGGAAGAAAAAGAAAATCAAGACGAAAGCAAAAAAAAAAAAAAATCCAAGTGGAAAAGACATCACAGATTTCTCGAAAGGGCATCAGCGACAACATTGTCCTTCCCTTACACATGTTTTACAATCAAATTATTTTCCTGAAGCATAAGACTCCAATTAGTAAGCCCTCTGTTTTTGTTCTTAAATTTGTTCACAAATTTTAAAGGATTGTGATCTGAATACACAACAATTGGATCATAGCCGTTACATAAATTTCAAAGTGTTGTAAAGTTAAAACTAAAGCTAAGGCTTCCCTTTCGATTGTGCTATATTTCTTTTGATGGTCATTAAGTTTCCTGGAAAAATATGAAACAGGATGTTCAATACTCTCTTAAAAGATTAGTTAAAGGAGTTACTATTTCAGAAAAACTGGGGAGAAATCTACGATAGTAACCAGCGAAAGCTTACATTTTTCAGAGTTTTTGGAGTGGGAAAAGTTTCAATGTTCTTTACCTTGGGTAATACTTTACCTTGCCCAACGTGATGTCCTAGGTAGATAACTTCAGCCTTTCCAAATTCGTATTTACAAAGCTTTACCACTAAACCAGTGTCAGCAATGGTACGAAATAATGCCCTGATTCTATCGACATGGTCTTTCCAGTTGTCACTGAAAATAATTATATCGTCCAGATAAACTACACAACCCTTCAATCCATTCGTGATCATCCACATCATTCTCTAGAAGGTACTGGCTGCAATACGCATGCGAAAGGGCATGAATTTACATTCGAATAAACCTTCAGGTGTTATAAATGCTGATATTTCCCGTGCATGTTCAGTCAGAGGACTTGCCAGTAACCTTTTAAAAAGTAAAATTTACTAATATATTTGGCATTACAAATCTTATCTGTGCAATCTTCTATGCTAGGCAGAGGGAAATTGTCAGCAACGGTTAAGTCGTTTACTTTTCTGTAGTCAAAACACAACCTGTCTTGTCTATTTTCCTTTTTCATTAATACAACAGGGGAACTCCAAGGACTGCTACTTGGTGTTATAAAGTTATTCTCCAACATATAACTGACTTCCTTTCTCACAGCTCCAGCTTTCTGTGGATTTAACCTGTAAGGGGCTTGTCTAATTGGCTGGGCATTTGGCTTTAGTACCACGTCATGTTGCAAACTTTGCACAAGACCGGGAATGTCCTTAAATACCGACGGATGTTCTCTGAATAAATCCTTAATATCAGTAGCTTGCTGAGCATTCAGATGTTTAAGCAAACTATCTGGGTTACACAAAATTTTAGAGGTTTCGCCATTCCATCCATAATCTTTGCTTTCCACTTCTTGTCCATTACCTTCTTTAGGTACAACAGCTAAAACAGATTTAACAGCGTTAGCTCTGGAAAAATATTTCTTCATAATGTTAATATGACACAACTGATACTTTTTCCTCCTCCTGGAATTTCCATCAAATAATCAACAATATTCAATTTCTTCTTAACCACTGATTGACCTACAAACTGAGCCTTGAACTGACCTGGAATAGGAAGTAGTACTAATACTTGTTCTCCTGCTTCAAAATTCCTAACTTGAGACTTTCTATCAAAATGGGTTTTCATTTTAGCCTGCGAAGTCGACAGATTATTTTAGGCCCACTGCCAAATGGCCTCCTTAAACTTTCTCTTTGAAAGACCAAAATACTAATCAAAGAGAAATTTACTTTACCAGTAACTCCCTTCCCAATGATTCCCTTAATAAATTCAAGAAGGCCCTCCCTTCACACAATGTGTCCATAGACCATCGAAAAGAAAAGAAAAAACCCAGAGATTGCAAACTAGGGGCTGATCTTAAAGCCAAAAAGTAATAAAGGCAAGTCTTTATTCCCATTCTTCAACATGGTCTAAACAATAAACTTAGTCAAAGCATGTTTCTTCAGAGTGGAGTTGAAATCTTTCCCCAAAGTTATCCCTTGACTTTCGGGAATGATATAGAGGAGGATGACCAAGTTTGTAGTTTCTTTTATGCCAAGTTCATTCGATTTTAGCCTGAAAACTCCATACTAGTGAAATTAGAAAACTTTGGATCCAAACTGTATTCTCTCGAGGGGGCAAAATTTTTTTTTTCTTAACGAAAACGAAGAAGAATTCAAGTCCATGAGAATGCTTAAGAATGATTAGCCACTCCTACTGCCTCTGACAGGTATTACCTCGGGAAATCTTTAGTGGGTTCTTTAATCTATTATTTAGCTTAACATTGTTACTAAAACCTTTCTTTTAGTTTTGGGTAAAGGACCCACCAATGTCAATAACAAAAAATTTGCTGTGAAATGGGTTTCTTCAACAAAAGCTGGGAATGGGGAATTTTAACAAGGTGCTTTTAGTAAGTTTTCTGGTTGGGTTTTCCAAATTTGGCACTTGGCATGGTGACATGACTTGCAATGATCTGACGAAGTCTTCTTTACAAGGAAGGCCAAAAAAAAATTATCTGTTTTAACTTGTTTGGACAGTCGGTTTTTTTCGTATTCCTAAAATGACCCACCCCATTTCACTTTCATTGAGCCTCCTGGCAAAATAAAATAAAATACCTAAACTTACTATTTACTAACCAATTTGTTCCATGTTAGCCTTTCCACTCTTTCATCAAAAGAGATGCGGTCCAGTGGACAAAAATTAATCGGAACTATAACAACCCAATAATTCTTTAATAACATAACTTGCTTCACTTAAATCCTTCCTGTTCCCTTTAGCTGCTTGCTTGCCTTTCATACAGACTCCTCAATTCGGCCCCCATCTTCTTTTGAGCACTAATTAGGGTTTGCCATATCTGGAAAAACATGCAAACTAGAACTTGAACCTGTGAGCAAAGTCTTCAGATAACATTAACCGGCTAGGACTTTAACGAAAGCGCCTTTTTAATTTGCTTGGACTCACTTTTCTTTTCTTTGTCTTAGGTTGGAGGTTTTGGTTTTGGAAAGCAGTTTTCCAAATTTACATCAGCTTCTCCAACCTGTTTGACTTCCCTCTCTAGACTGGGCTCCGGTTACACAACAACAAAGGTTTAACATTTGCCATAAAACGTGGTTTAATTAAAAACCCACCACTAGCCCCCTTTCGACCTTCTGACACCAACAGGCTTGCTGCCCTTGAATCAAATCCAATTCATTAACCTAATCAACAAATCCACACCACTCACAGGCAATGCACTAAACTACACGCCAGTTTTCAAACCCTACTAGTTACCAAAGGAGATTCCACATTAAACTTTCTTCCAAAGCAAGCCAAGGATGTTTACTGTATCTAGGGAAACACCAAGCAAATCACATAAAATCCTGACCTCCTTAGGTGTGAAAAAAATGCTTTAGAGGGAGAGAGGTTTTCAGAATGCAGGGCACTGGCAAGAAGCCAAGTACTCCCGTAGCAACTGCAACAATAATTACCATCATCTTGCCTCAGGCCAACTTCCAACCTTTCATATACCCCTAAATGGCAAAGTCTATGTTCAAAATCCTTACCAAACTTAGATGCTTTGCGCCCACTCCACTTGCTCCTTCTAGACTAGAAGACACAGGTGGCACTGACCTACCAGTCTATCAGCAGTAATAACCATTCTTGACCACACTTAATAAAAAAACAATTGTCACGGGCCTGTCTTGCACCCCTCGAAGGCGATGGAAGGAACTTTCTTATTACCCTTTATTACATTGCCAACCCTTATTCCACACATGCTTCCCAATGAGTTTTTCTTCTTACCATAATGTTCTTTGTGACAAAACCAAACCAGTCTGCGTGCCATTCGCTGCCTCCAGTTCACATTGATCAAAGTTAAATTCTTCAAATTCAAATGGATGCGAAACGTCTTTGGGAATGTTATTTGTAAAAATCCTCCAACAAAACCAGTCTCGTAAACTTCGAGGCAAATTTAAGTTGCCTCCTCTGCAAGCCAACACTCGTCACAAGGTTTAACTGCTTTTCTGGCCTAGTACCTATTCTTACAAAATGTTTGATTTAAGAAAAACATTTTACGCCAGGCATTCATGGAATTTCTCCCAGTAAGGCTTATGGGATTAGTTGGTATTGCATTTAAAACAATTTTTTTTCACAATAATCATAAATCACTGGGAATCTTCTGCCCTTAAACACCGGCAATAAACTAACTTGTGGCCTTTACCAGAGAATGCAGACTGCAATAACACAGCCTAGAGTTCCTTAGGCCAAGCTAACAGATGAGCTACTTTCTCAAAAGCAACGAAAAATTTACCAACATCTGACTTACTAAACTTAGGAATTAGCATAGTTCCCCACTTATCACTAAACTTAGCTGGAACAGCATCACTCATCAAAGTTTCGCCAGATGATAACGACTTTAAGGTTATCTCTAACTGAAGAGTTTTACTTTGTTCTTCAAGCCTTTCTTTATCAGCTTCCATAAGAGCTTTCTTTTCATCCAATATTGCTTTTCCAGCTTCCATTTGCTCTATATCAGCTTCTCTCTGCTGTGCTTGTATAGCGCATTTGAGCTCCTGTTGCTCTTTTATGAAATATGCTAAGTCAGATCCTGATAATCCAAGTTTCTCTCCAATGGCAGTTAACTCGTTAAACTGAGCAATTGCTACTTAACATGAAGAACTATTAAAGTGTCCTGTAAAGAGAGGGAGAGAAAAAAAATTGTACTTATTCACACTACCTCACTGACCATTTGCCATCCCGTCACGGTCGCCAATTTATGTCACGACTTAATTAAAAACGTTAACATTCCATGCTAAAGCAGGTTCTTTATAATCTGCACAACCTTAAGTACCTTCAACTACCAGTTATAATTTATGAACAATAATGGCAAAGGACAATGAAGGAGTATTATACGAAAAAGGAAATATAAATATTTATTTACAAAAGAAAAAAATGGTAATTAAATAATATTGGACCGAGATAAGTTTCAGATCACTGCAGCGTAAACTGGATGCTCCTTTGTAATGGAATGCTGTTACAGCTCTAAAAATGGAGGACAGTTACTAATACCAATACTTAACTCCTCGTAAAGTTTTATCAACGGCGCTGCAGTTGCAGTGATAAATATGAGGGACCAGGTGATGAATCTGAAGATCCTTTAGATGCTGTCCAAGGCTGATATCCTCTCCCGTGTTCGTAATGTGTCCATCGCAGATTAACAGGTGTTTAAATCCTCCAGAAAAGGAACAAGATTGGTATCGAGAACTTGATAAAAAAACTTGTTCACAACTGCTCCCCGAAGACAAACATCCATGTATCAACAGAGGAAGAACGATCAAACGGGCGTGACAGTGGTATGTGTTGAAAACTCAAAAGCAGGCAATGATGTCGAATAAAGGGACCCAACAGCTACACACCAATGTAGCGATCCAAGGCGAATCCGCTACTCTCAGCAGATAAGTACCTCTCAGAGGCAATCCCAACCTCTCTAGCATTCAGAGGATCACTGACTCCAAACTTGGGCTGTTCCCGAAGAAAAGGTCTCTCTGCCTCCACGTCATCATGTAAAGGAAGAAATTATTGGATTAGAACTATTGTTAGGAAACAATAAGAGTCTGTCTAGAAATAGCTAGGGAAAACTTAGTTAGGAAAACCACTGGTAGAATATATATAGTGAAAGTAGAGTGATGAAGGATCTACCAGAAGTAAAGGTAGAAAAAGGAGTAGATGTGTACAGCATAAGTCTGCACGGATAGCAGTTTTGTAAAACCAGACCAAACATTGGCACTGGTTGGTCAAAACAGTAAGATGCTAACCTCACCAGAAAAAGTTGATCTATGACCCTTTCAGTGGTGGTTACCGTCGAAGGACGAAACCAATCAGATGAATCTAGAGGTGGCACCGGAAGTAATGAAAGCCATTCATGTAGAAGTAGGAGGTGTCCTAAAGGACATTTGGGGAGGAGTCAGAAAAAGTAGTTAGGTCGAAACTTCATTTGAGGTGCCAGACAATTTTAGTTCAGAACTAGACCTCGTACAGGGAGGCTATGTTCTTTCTCACTCTGTTCCAAGTGTAGTGTAAAGTGTGTAAACTGTGTTGTTACAATTATAAGAAATTTTTATAGCAGAGGTGTTTGACTTGCCCAGATTCCCAAAGCTATACAACCCATGTTTTTAATAATATAAAGTACCTCCTGAGAGACTTAGTGAAGAATAAATAAACTAAATGTTCCTACGAGAGAAGAAACTCAACCGTAACTAGTGATAGACGAAGGTTAGCCCAAATGACAAAGAACCTTTCAAACATTACCCGTAACCAAGAAAAGAACTCGTAAGTACGCCACGCAACATAACGAAGAGAAATAGAAATAAAGGCTAACCACAAAAGTAAGTAGGCACAACACTATCCTCCTTAACAACTGCCAAACAATAAGCAAACAGTACCTAGTTACTAACAAGCAGCAAACTTACGATTGCGTGGGCAAAAAATAAATAGATGAATATATAAATGAACGAACGAAATACTTTCGGGCGTGATAATTAATATATATATATTATATATATATAATTATATATATATATATATATATAATATATATATATATATATATATAATCATATACATATATATATATATATATATATATATATATATATTATATATTATATATATATATATATATATATATATATATATATATATATATATATATATATATATATATATATATATAGTAATGTCTCCCTTTTGGTCTCTATGAGAGTTTAGGAGAGATCTTGGAGTCAGGTCAAGTCACTTAGCTTTAGTAATAATTATGATAATATCTAAGCTCTGGAAGCCTATTAGATCTTATATATTAAGAATTATTTACTTGCACAGAACCTCTCTCTCTCTCTCTCTCTCTCTCTCTCTCTCTCTCTCTCTCTCTCTCTCTCTCTCTCTCTCTCTCCTAAGCATACATGACTGAATTTCTCTGAATTGAGCTAGAGACAGAAAGAAATATTGTGTATTCTAAAGCTTTAACTTTATATTCTGTTTCATTTCTCTTGAATCTAAAAAACAAATAGAATATTTCTTGGAACGAATTGTGCCTTTCTTAGGAAGAGGAAGGGCTTAGTTGCCTTGACCAGACCACAGTGTCTTAGGATCGAAGATAGGCAGGTTTACTACCTACGTTTTTTTTTTCAGTTCGTGAAGTTATGATTGAATTGAAGAACTATAAATACATCTTTATATCATAAGTCACGTTATGTTATTTCATGATATAAATTGTATGAGTAAATCCTGAACTCCACGGGAGTAATTGAACGTTTTTTTACTGATTTTTCTTTTTTGGCTCTTAGAAGAGGAAGAGGAGGAGGAGGAGGAGGAACCCCTTTCATCCAGTTCCTCTGCTCGAGGTTGGGCACTTCGCATTTCGCAATTTTTCCCTTAAAAGTTGAGCCAACAGAATCGCCCTCAGTAGTTACATGATGGGTGTTTTACTTTCATTTATTATTCAGAGAATATCTTCCAGGATTTGCCTTTAAATATTAACTCGGCAGTTTTCAACAGACCTTTTTCAGTCTCGGTTGCTTTAGTGCTCATCGTTGACTGTTTTCTTTAAAGCAAAAGGATGAATTAAGGTGAAGAGTTTGACAGGTGATTTTCGTCTATATCATTACTTCTTTTTATTGTAGAAAATATTGTGGTCATCATCTGATATTGTTGAATGGGATCTTCCGGTTGAGGTTTAGTAAATAAATGAATTTTGTGAGATCCTTCATATAAAGAATTACGTGTTCCTTGTTTATAAATATAATGAATATAATATTATAACTATGTGAAGTGAATGTTTCTGGCCCTCAGGTACCTATGAATATAGAATTAAGAGCAACGTGGCATTAAATGTTTAAAACCTTGGTATATCTATCCGTGGGATAGGGTGCCTACAAGCAATGTATATATATATATATATATATATATATATATATATATATATATATATATATACATATATATATATATATATATATAATATATATATATATATATAATATATATATATATGTATATATATCTTTATATATATACATGTGTGTGTGTGCGTTTGTATGTATGTGTGTGTGTGTTTGCAGGTCAACCAACTCTCCTTTCGCAATGGCAAGTTAGCGCAAACAGGATTTATTTAGGAACGCAAAAGGAAAAGGGAGACGATTCGAGAGTAGATAAGTAAGTGGCGGAAAATATGGAGAACGGAAAGGAAGGGGATGATACGATTACGGAAATAACGGGGAATGAAAACTGAAGGCAAAATCGGGAAAGTGTGATGAGTTGTGTTGATTTTTCTGTTCTGTAGTTTAAAGATTAAAGGATGAGCGTACTTTAAATTATCATTAAATTTCATACAGATTCAAAACATACTAACAGCGATTAAGGGAACGGGGTTTATTTCGAGTACTTGATTTAAATTATGAATTTCATTGTGTTGCTAGAAATTACATGGTAATGCTAAGTGATTTTAAAGATTATATTAAACATCGAGTGTAAAATACCGTCATTCCACTTACGAAGTGCATTGCGTTGTTAGTATTAAAAATAAACATATTATTATTGATATTATTATTGTTGTATATATTTGAATTTTACAGATAAACTATAATACTATAGGCATCAAAGTCATTAACGATTCTCTCTCTCTCTCTCTCTCTCTCTCTCTCTCTTTCTTGAAGCAAGCGAGCTTTCGTTTGGAGCTGCCAGACATCCCCGGGCTGGGAAGCTGAGGGTGGACTGATCTTGGTGTGGTGTCTGTCCACCTTATATTTGGGGTCGACAGCGGGGGGTCTGCCCCATGTTGATCTATTGGGTGGGGGCGGTAGGTCTTCGTTTTCATTGGTAGCTTGAGCCAGGTCTGAAACCACTTTCTCTGAGTTGATGTTTGCGATGCTGCAGGTCTTGCAGCCGTCTAGACCTCCTGAGCGGCGCGGTTACGTTAATGGGTGTTTCGCTACGCTGCGGAACGTCACGGTAATTTAATTTTCGTTGGCTGCAGGAGTATCTCGTTCGGGGGCGTCGTCTTCCGTGGAGTTGTCGTGATCGGTGGTGTCATTGTTGGTGGCAGGTCTTCTCATACTCGTAGGGAGGAGAAATTCTTCCTGCGTCGTATTTAGTGTTGGTTTTACTTGCTGGATGAGAAGCGTCTCCAGCAGGCGTAACCGACGGGCATCAACTCCTCAGAAGACAACGCCCCCGAACGAGATACTCCTGCCGCCAACGAAAATGAAATTAGCCGTGACGTTCCGCAGAGTAGCGAAACGCCCATCAACGTAACCATCTGCTCAGGAGGTCTAGACGGCTGCAAGACCTGCAGCATCGCAACTATCAACTCGGAGAAAGTGGCTTGAGACCTGGCTCAAGCCACCCATGAAAACGAAGACCTACCGCCACCAGCCAATAGGAGATCAGCATGGGGCAGACCCCCTGCTGTCGACCCCAAATATAAGGAGGACGGACACCGCACCAAGATCAGTCCACCCTCAGCTTCCCAGCCCGGGGATGTCTGGCAGCTCCAGACGAAAGCTCGCTTGCTTCAATAAAGAGAGAGAGAGAGAGAGAAATCTTTATTATTATTATTTTATTATTTTATTATTATTATTATTATTATTATTATTATTATTATTAGCCTTACAAAAATAAAAAGAACCTAAAGAATTCATCATTAAACATTATTATAATTTTAAAGCTATTCGAATTCAGGCAAGGTAGAAGATAGCAGCATTTACGCTCCTACGCCCAAAAGAAACACCACGAAGAGCTGAGGGAACAGAGAGTTCTCTGCTCCGAATGACTACGAGGGTGGGAGACGGATTCGGTTCCAAGGATCGTTGGCAGGTTACTTTTAGGAGGCTCGTATATTTATCAGGGTGATAATATGCTACAGGAACTTAGATAAAGGAAGAGGATGACGGTATTATTATTATTATTATTATTATTATTATTATTATTATTATTAAGTAGACCACTAAATTCAAATACCTGAAACTCCTCGGGGTAGCCAAAGACAAAGACGAGTTACATTGGAAATTTTATAGAAAAAAAAATAGTCTTTTAATTTACGCATCAACAGCAAGTATGAAATAAATGATAGTCTTATAAGATGGTCAGTATAAATGGTTATTTTAATCTTGTATGTTATAAACCTTTTCCCAATTCTTGTAATTGTAGTTGCTCTTATAAACTATATATTATATGTTACTAAGGCATTGCTATTGGACTGGGTATGCAATTTCAGTAAGGTATACTTACGTCCTTTGTCAAAGAAAAACGTAAAAAAACAGTATTTTGTTTAATAAGCATTTTATTCTTGACTTAGAAAGAGACAAAACTTGAACTTTGTCATTTTATGAAATTACAATTAATATCATCTTCCACCATTTCCTTTTCATTTTCTGAATTTACCGAGTTTGTAAAAGCATAATAAGAAGCTACCATACTGAAGATTATTATCTATGTTTTGTACCTAAAAAGGGATTCCACATCACAGGTAGGACGGTTCCAATATTATATAGCTATATTAAAATACTGGTGATGTTGCTCGATATTCTGTGATGAGGCTCTTTTACGGAATACAGATATAAACATATAAATTTTTATCATTATAATTTCATTTAACGCCAAGGAGCAATAGCTATTGAGCTGTATGAATCTTTAAAAAGTTTCATTGATGCAGGTGCTACTCGCAAACTGCTAAAGGAGCTGAATCGTTGCTTTTTGTTCAAAAATTTCCGACATTTTTTCAGACATTCTATTTAAGGAGTGACTTTTGAGTAAATCATTTGGAAAGCAATTTTTTGATGCTCCAGCTCCTTAAGAGCAGATAGTGCCAAAATGAGAAAACTCTTATGTCGGTTTAGGGCAGTAACATTCAAAGCTACGGTTTTGTCTTCACTGCTTTCTTGTGCTAATGCCTAACAGGTCTTCTGTTATACAACATGAAAGCAATCTGTCACTTACGTGGCCCTTTGGACAAGTTGTGCCTCTTCCATGGCTCCATTTTATTTCCTCTCCAGTTTAACCTGATGATCTCACTTGATATAGTTTGGGTCTTACTATAAGCTTATTTACTTGTTTGTATTCTATTTTTCTCTGGTTCGAGTTATCTACTCCTGCAGTTCATTTCAAGAATACCTCATTCTTTTTCTCAATACTGTCTGGTGGGAGGATAAAATCTCTCAACGAATAGTTTTCCTTCCGATGACTTTGTTTTAGCGACATAAAGTAAAAATACATTTGTTATAGCTGCAAGGAAATGCCTTTCTTATTACTATTACTCTGCATTCATTATGTATGTACATTGATTTTCCTTATTCTTTTGATATTCACTGGACGTTAATCTTGAACAAATCGGATGATTTGAACTGGAAAGATTCGAACGGGCTAACTCTGCAGGACCTTCATGTGAGAAGTTAATTTCTAAAGCGCCACCTGTACCATTACTGGTCTCTTTCAGACCTAAGAATAAAAGATTAACTAACAATTCAATATTTTACTTTCACCATCCGCAACAATTCCAACTATTGCTCGTACTTTTAAAAGTAATGAACTTGTTATTATTATTACTT
Organism: Macrobrachium nipponense; assembly: GCF_015104395.2. Lineage (NCBI taxonomy): Eukaryota > Metazoa > Arthropoda > Malacostraca > Decapoda > Palaemonidae > Macrobrachium > Macrobrachium nipponense. Next base: position 62,832,665 of record NC_087211.1, read on the forward strand.
AAAATACTGTGAATATTTCTGCAGCAGTTGCAACTATATACACCACATTTTAAAACAGCAAATCGACCTTATCCTCGATAGGTTCCCACACTATTCAGAACAGATGTAAAAATTCCAAGAAAAAAAGTCGAGCCAACCTCTCAATATTTCAGAATTTATATCAGGAGTTTGTTGGTCTGCCCAAGGAAATATTAAAGTTTGAAGACAATTTTTAGAAATAAGTAAGATGTAAATAGGATCTGTTTTTAGTTTTGCCTTTTTTTTTATTGGAAATGTAACCTACAGTCCTTTACTGGAATTTGGTTGGGAAAATCAAGCAAATGGTTGTAATTTATTCTTCATGAAACCATAAAATTGTAGGCTTTAAGGACACCATTCTCGGTGATAGCCTGACATGCGAGTAAATGTAATTTTTCTTCGCAACTGGATAAGGTGAACTCCCACTAGTTGCGTAAGATCCAAGTATCAACAAATAATGATTATGTTATATCTCAGCAATTCCATTCTATAAATGTGGCACAGGCATTACCATTTAATATATATATGTGTGCGTGTGAATGAAGTTTATGGTTGCAATTACTTAACAACAACAACAATGGTGGGAACAGTTTTCCGTGTCGAAAATGATGATATGGTTGCAAGTCCACAATAATATAGCATGTGAGAGTTGATGGTCTTTAATAGATATTAAATCTTTCGAACCTTGTGCTAGGCTCATCCTTAGTCATGTGAACATTACGACTTTAAATATTCGTCGAAGTAAACTTCTGAACAGGAGAATTCCACAAAGAAGAACGCAAAAGAAGGAAGCGCTCAAAAGCTCTATTATTATACAGTATATAATTCCGTTCTTGATGTTCGAATTCTTGTTTGCTATTCCGCTGGAACGTCTTGTTGCATGGTGTTAAAGGCGAAAAGAGAGAGAGAGAGAGAGAGAGAGAGAGAGAGAGAGAGAGAGAGAGAGAGAGACTGCGTGATGCTAATCGTAAAATGAAGTTCAATTTTGATGTTGGAGAGATCCTAATAAATATTATGTAGTGTTCATTAGCTTTTACTTTTTACCGTCGGGTTTGTCCCATTAGTTCCATCACTACTTGCTATTTTTGTTTCTTCTGATACTATTTTGCAATCTGGAAATTTCATTACATTTTTTTAATGACTCCTGTTCCTTTTACTTCAGTTAATTTATTGCATATTATCCTGTGGGTGACTTGATAGGCTGGTTAAAATACTTTAGACAATAATGATTATCATATCCACGTTGTCGAGTCATGGAAAGGAAACTAGAAACTGAGAGAAGAGAACAAATATAATCAATTAAGATTCTAAATATGCTCTCCTGTCTCTCTGACATATATGTATCAAATATAAGCTGCTTTATTTTAGTTATGACGAGAGAGAGAGAGAGAGAGAGAGAGAGAGAGTGTCCATCGCCGTGTCACTAAACACCAATAATCATAATCCTGTGTATTGGTGCATAGCGACACCACTGTCCATATAATCATTATTGGCTCCATGACCTTCGATGCCTAATCCCAATATGACAGATATGACGGGAGACGGTTCTGTCAGTATGATCGGCTGATTGGACAGCTTGTGTTGATGCTCGATTAGCTATCACTTGTGCGTCCAATGGAATTATTACTTTTTTTTTACATTCTAGCTTTGGTCTAGCTATACACGAAGAGAGTAATGGATAAGACCCATATACATTTATTTGTGTGTGTGAGAGAGAGTGAGATACACAGAGATGCTATGAACGACAATTAGAATGCATCATGCATTCTGTAAATTCTTCTTTCTCTCTCTCTCTCTCTCTCTCTCTCTCCTAGATTAAAACTTTGAGATATCCTCTCATCCGGAAAGCATTTAGGTCAGAGATCCTTTGCTTTGCAAAAGTATGAAAAATTAACGATTTTTATTTTAAAATTTGTTGATCGATAGGAACAGAGGTCATTACATCTACTGATTGGGTGACATTCCGTAAGTAAACAGAAGCTGCGACAAAAATAAGCAAATGAACAAAATGAAAACAATAGACGATTAGGCAGAGAAATCAGGAAAGAAAATTCTTACCAAACAACGGTGCCTGAAAAAGACTCGTCCTTCAGGATAAACTGGAAAAGGAGAGACATTTTATTTTAAATTTGTCTAAGGATTGGTTTATGAAAGCGGTTATATGCTTGTAATGTAGTAAAGGGAAAATTTTCTTTATGGAAATTTTATTTTTGTTCATTTATTTTCCTGTCGCCAGTTCATGCAAAAATCCTCTGTATCTCAGCAGTTTCGAGAAAGAAAAATATCCTTTTGTGTAGGGATGAAAACTAATCCAGTTGGAAGAACATAAACATCCCTCTTCGAAATAGATTTCACGAGACCCTGTTCTTTTACGCGGCCAAAGAGGGAAATGTTTCATTATCTTTAATGTGCGACATTTTGCTTTGGGAAAATGAGCTTCCTTTCGATAAGTGGTATCGTGATTATAACCATTAGTCATTTGTTATCACCGCAGTTCTAGGTGCAATGAGGATATATACTTCATTCCTGACATTTTGGAAATTCTCGATGTATATGTTAGACTGAGAAGAGCAAAGTGATGAGGCAGTCACAGTAAAATATTCTAACTCTTCAGATTCGCATCAATAAACAATTATCCGGTAGGTATACCAAAAGGTTTCTGGTTTCACTTACTTCAAAACTCTCATGTTGGACACGGAGTATTTTAGACGCAAAATAGTTTGGTATTTGCTAGTCAGTTAGATTTCCAAGATTTGGGTTTGGATATAAAAGAAACAGTCTCTGACTTCGTAGTGAAATATTTAATCCTGGTATACGACGATCAAAACATCAGAAAAGTAATGCTGTAGTCTTTGGTGGCTATTCTGACTTCGTTCCACGAGATGGGTTCCATCGAGTTTATTTGTAAAGCATAAAAACCTCAGAGGGAAGAGGATTTGTTGAAAGCACAAATTCCGAATACTAAAGGTTTGAATTATTTTGCGAGTGGAATGCCAGGAAGGTTTTAACTGAATGAAGGTTGGTGAGGTACTTAGTTTTATTGCCCCTGTTTTCGATTGCATTTATATTATATATGCAAGCATTTCTCTCTTGTCATACATACCAGGGTAGAACCTGTATCTCTCTCTCACACACACACACACACACACTGCACAGATGCCTGCTTTTTTATTAGAAAGACGGCATAAAGTTTAAGAAAACGAGGTGTTCCTGAACACGTAGTCTGCTTATTCGAAAACTTAGTTTCGTCATTATAATTGTATGTGAAAAAACTTTGTAAGTAAGCTAAAATGGCTAAGTACTATTGCTTATGACAAGATCTTTCATATAATAATCCAAAAAAATATATATAAAACAGACATGGAAACGTTAAACTCTCAAATATAAAAGAGCGTAGATATTTCCTTTGACCCCTTTTTATGAACCGGTAAAAAAAGATGAAATTTCTCTCTAAGACAAGAAATGTCAAAAAGAATTTTAAGTTAAGTTTCAAATTGGACATTTAAATATTATTATTTCCTAAACGATCCCATCTTATCCCCTTGGCTCTTCATTTTTGAAAAAAAAAATTTCTTTATTCAACGCGAAATAATTTTTGTATGAAACAGGTATTTTGACTTCTGCTTGAGTAACTTCAATTTATGAGATTAAAGCAGGTGATGAGATGTGAGTTTGTTTGTACGTGTGTAAGTGTGTGTTACATGATTATATTATTCCTAAAAAAATAGGGAGAAAAGCAGAAACGAAAAATCTCATTTCAAAATCTATTATGCTTCTACATGTTATGTGCTGACTTTTACACACACACACACACACACACACACACACTTGGTGCATCATAACTACAGTTTTATTTTGTGTTTGTGAGGGCCACACTGCTCCAGTTTACAGATCGTTGCTGCTGACTCTGAGTTACTCATTAACATTACATTACACTCTGAGTTACTCATTAACATTACGTCCTGACGCCATATTTACGCTACATTTACGAATCAAGCGCTCCTCGCATACGCGCTATTTGCTAGTATTATTTTCTTTAGTACTTAGAAATAAGTAAATCCGGTCAGTTATTTAAGCACGATGAAAAGAGAAGTCCACATACTTAAACAATGAATTCATTAATCTATATCTTTACCGAATACTCTTCATCGGTACATGCAAGCCTCTTAGCAATGATAAAAAAAAGCTCTTATAAACCGCAAACATCGTGAAAGTGGCGCAATCCACTCCACAAAAAGTATTTACTTTGCCAGGTTTCAATCGCCTGTTGCTAGTATCGAGGACCCACCCACATTAAGAAACTCTTCATAAATATTCATACGTCACTTTTACTTATCTTTTCTAAGACGTAAACGTACAAAATATACCTAGGCTTTGGTTGTTTAAATGAAAATATCACTGGCCTCTGGCTCCCAGATCACCAAAGGATAATAGTAGTAAGTTGAGAAAAGGTTTATAAGAAAGATATCTTTAATTCTAAGAAGCACAATAAGATTCAAATCAGAAAGAATTATTATTATTATTATTATTATTATTATTTATTATTATTTTATTAATTATTATTATTATTTATTTATTTAAGAAAATTAATTAATTAATAATAATAATAAAATAATAATAATAATAATAATAATAATAATAATAATAATAATAAGATAATAACATTTTGTTAAAAATGATTGCTGCTTCAGCACTATTAATCTTGTAGAGAGCTTCTTCTATCTTTCTGATGACGGCTTTCTCGTTGTTGCTTAGACTGGCGGGCAACGCACCAAAGGGCATGGTAAAATTCGGTTGAGTCATTTGGTTTACTATTGCTTATACAATTCTCTCTCTCTCTCTCTCTCTCTCCAACGCGACGTTTCTTCCTGATCCTCAGGACATTATCAAGAGATGACAGCAAGACTCGTAAACGCCCGCCGTATGAGTCACCTTCCCAGGAACCAATGAAAACCCGACTTGCCGGAGAGGTGCTCTGACGTACTCAAGAGCCCGCAACATCACGATATAAGAAGGACTCGCCACTGGAATTCAGTCCCTCAGCAGTCATCGCTTGATAATGTCCTGTGGATCAGGAAGAAACGTAGCGTTGGAGAGAGAGAGAGAGAGAGAGAGAGAGAGAATTGTATAAGCAATAATAAACCAAATGACTCAACCGAATTTTACCATGCCCTTTGGTGCGTTGCTCGCCAGTCTAAGCAACAACGAGAAAGCCGTCATCAGAAAGATAGAGAAGACTCTATAAGATTAATAGTGCTGAAACAGCAGTCATTTTAAACAAAACATGCCTACGAGAGGGTTTCCTTCCGGAATAATAATAATAATAATAATAATAATAATAATAATAATAATAATAATAACAATATCAAAAGATAAGATTATTAAAAATGAGATCAGAAAGGAAGTATTATATTTAAATTAGAGAAATAAGCCATTTTATGCCGGAAAAGAATCGTTAACAAGATATAAATGAGAGAGAGAGAGAGAGAGAGAGAGAGAGAGAGAGAGAGAGAGAGAGAGGTGGAGGGGAAATTGAGCAATTTCGTGTGAAATGACTAATAAAATAGTAAGATCTAATTATAAAAGGAGCTATAGGAGTCAAAGAGAGAGAGAGAGAGAGAGAGAGAGAGAGAGAGGCCAGACAGTCAAGGTTTACCGAACGTTTAAGCAGTTCACACCCAAATTAGAAGAACCACCCGGAACACATTCCCTTTTGAATTGGCCATAAAGAGGGGCATGACTTCCTCCGCCATGAGCTCGACGGGTCCTTCAAGAGCGCCTTTCCCAAACTGACTGGAATAAATCAACGGTCCCTCACATATGCAAATGCCACTATTGAACGCAGTCCCCTTTGGCAATGGCAGTGTTGCTCCTAAAGTTTTTAATTCGGCTATGATGGAGTCAAGAGTTGCGGAAATTTATTTATAGAGTATGTTGACATAAGTGGTTTTCACAATGGTTTCCTGTATCCTCAAAGTATGCAATATATATATATATATATATATATATATATATATATATATATATATATATTTTTATATATAGTATATATGTATGTATATATATTATATATATATATATATTGAATTTTGTGAAAACACACAAGGCAGGTAAACCCCATAAGGCCCATCATCTCTCAGATGACATCCCCAACCTAAAGGATAGCGAAAGTCCTGAATGATTTGCTGGTACCTTACATACCCGGTGCATATTCACTGAAATCAGCGGTGGAGTTTATTGATCTCCTACAGGAAAAAGGACCAGAAGACGACATTGCCTCACTCGACGTTGAGAGTTTGTTTACGAACGTTCCCGTCGAAGAAACGATCGACATCATTCTTGATCGTGTATACAGGTCCGAGAAGAACCCGCTGCCCATTTCCGAAGATGTCCTCCGAGAGATGCTGAAAGCTAGCACTACAGAAGCCCCTTTCCTCTCTCATCAGGGGAATTATTTCGACAAGTAGATGGAGTCGCCATGGATCCCCACTAGGGGTCCTCTTTGCAAATATGTACATGGCCACCGTCGAAGAAAGGACCTTTAGAGAACAGTCTAAAACCTAGGATTTATGGGCGGTACATCGACGATATATTCGTCACAATAAAAGAGCCTGAAGATACCAAAAAACTAGCAGATGCTCTGAAAAAGAAACTCAGTGCTCAACTTCACCACAGAGCACAGCCAGCAGAAGACTTTGCCATTTCTTGATGTCCTGGTAAAACAACAAGAAGGACAGTTTAAGACGACCGTTTTATACGAAAGCAACGAACGCTGGCCGTTGCTTGAACGCACGCGGGGAGTGCCCGGACGCATATAAAAAGTCTGTCGTGAGTGCGTATGTCAACAGAACCTTCACACACAGCTCATCATGGAAAGATATACATAACGAACTCGACGAATTCGCCAACTGCTGACAAACAACGGGTATGCAGATCAAATATCGAAGCAGCAATAAAAAAGAAAAATGGACGAATTTTACCAACCCAACACCATGGCGAAAAACGAGGAAAACTTGATTATTTACCATCGTGTACATTATGGGTCTGCAATCAAGGAGGATTGCTGCACACTACGCGGGATAATAAACGAGGTAGCTAACCCCAAAACCGCCCCTTACCATAAAATAAACCTCAGGATATATAGTAAGCCCAACCTTGTAGCAGCCTTAATAATGAAGAACAGCACCGCTCCGGGGGGACCGAAGGAGATGTGCACGAATGTAGTTTACAAATTTACTTGTCCAGAGGAGGTGTGTAAACCTCACAGCCAAAACTACATCGGGCACACTACAACGACCCTTCGGAGACGTCTGGCTGGCTCATAGAAATCAAGGGGCCATCCATCAACATTACATAGATGTTCACGACAGGAAGCCATCTCTACAAGAGCTCATAGAAGGCACCCAGGTCGTACACAGAGAAGACAACTACGGTCGCCTCTTAATAACGGAAGCAGTGAGCATCGCTATTCAGAAGCCGACCTTGAACGTCCAACAAGAATCGGACCATATACTCCCTCCAGCAGGAGAAGGAATACCCAAGCCAACGGGACCAGACAGCGCGCCCCAATCCACCGAGAACATCGCGCCCCTTGGAAGGGCATGAGAAGACCCAGCGTCAGCGAAAGTCAAGTAACATCCTTACTCAGGTCGCTGAGACCCCGCCCAACACGAATCAGCAACCGTTAACCAACGTAGACCATTTTGGACATACACACACACACACACACATCACTCAAAATTTAAATCATACACATTTATGTATAAACAGAAATTATCTCTTGTACCTTTATGCATGCTATAAAATATACTATATTTGTACTCCCGTATTTAGATTTCTATATTCATTTTCATTCCTGTATGTAATTTTGTAATTTTTATCTAAAACCAACATGTAACATATTAAATTTAAACATACATTTAAGGAAACTCTAGCACATGGCATTGTATTTTGAATATATATATATATATATATATATATATATATATATATATATATATATATATATATATATACATTATATATATATATATATATATATATATATATATATATATATATATATATATATATATATATATATATATATATATGATATATATTTATATATATATATATATATATATATATATATATATATATATATATATATATATATATATATATATATATATATATATAAGAAGAACTTGATCACGAAGTATATAAAACGTGATGCTATGTATAAATAAAGGTTTTTGTCACGAAGAAAAACTAAAAAGCGAGATAGCCGAGTACTTTCGGTCCTGTTCAGACCCTTAGTAAAGGGTCTGAACAGGACCGAAAGTATTCGGCTATCTCGCTTTTTCAGTTTTTCCTTCGTGGCAAAAAACCTATTATATATATATATATATATATATATATATATATATATAAATATACATATAGATATATATATCATGTATATAGAAATATATACATACTATATACATATATATATATATATATATATATATATATATATATATATATATATATATTAGTATGGGCGTTCAGGCACTTTGATTTAGTTTTTAAAAACAATATTAATAGGCACAGCCAGTTACAAAAGCGGTGTCGCCCCACCAGGCCTGGCTCGGTGAGATCATGCCCTTCTTGCCCTGAAAGTGGCCCACGTTCCAACAACCAGTACATAGTTAGAATGGCTCGAAAGGGAGGAGGAGGGAAATTACGGTAATCACGCAAAGAAGTGCAATATTGAATGAAATATATATGAACAGAGAGAGAGAGAGAGCTTTTATTCCTGTTTAGTTGTTAACCAGACGGATATACTTGAGACCTTCTGCTTCAAGAAACATGTTATCATATATTTTTTGGAAAATAATTATGAAATCTTATCACATCGTGATGTTTTTAATCGTTATCACATTTACTAAATAAAAATGCCTTAAATATTTTTGGAACTGACTATTCATATTAATATTATTCAGACGAAAATACCCTTTTTAATTTTCCTATAAGCAACTGCATTTTCTCTCTCTCTCTCTCTCTCTCTCTCTCTCTCTCTCTCTCTCTCTCTCTCTCTCATTCTTTCCTCCGTCTTATACCGCCTGGATTGACTTTTTAAATAATGATAGATGTTTGTTATTTGGATGTGGCGAAGGATCACAAAACCGTAAATGGCTACTCTACCAACTTGTGCTAAGCTGTATATATTTTTGCCCTAGATTGACTGGACTATAATTACCTGTATTACCAATAATATTCGAATCTGGTCACAAAGATGTTAACACCAGGTTTTGTAGCCGTGGGTTGAATAAGTCATCAAAGCATCAATTTTGCAAGGACATTATTTTATTAATTAATCTATGCTGAGAACACATTACTGGATATACTACTCTAATACTACAGGATTTGTATTTATGGCGTAACTTAGTTCAGTTACCAGTATTTGAGTATGATGGGCCACTTGGTTCCACCCCTCACAACCATCTAGACTATTAATAGAAAGTATTTCAATTTGCTATTTTATGTTATAGAATATTTATTATATTTCCGAAACTCTGTGAAAATAAATGATGTGAAATGAAATTCAGTGAAATGTGCGCACCGGTGCATTAATATAATGATGGTGGAGTATAAATCATGTAGGTGTTTCAAAACTGTATAGCATAAGTCTCAAATTATTTGGGGACAGTCTTTAGACCTGGTCATATCAGTCAAGTCTCAACAAACCATGCCCCACCACCCCTTGCCCGCCGGCTCATGCTTGCTCACTCACTCCGCCTTTACTCGTGGCTTCAGCAGTAACGTCCAACACTCTTTGTTTGTGTTCCCCCTCCAAGCTATTCAAGAAACCCACCAATTTCGATATCTCCTGTTCATTAGCCTTTTACATAGCCATGTTTTTATTTTTTGTAAAAAAACAATTGTAAACATTTGGAAAATGAATGGAGTATGAAATACTGTCATCCGAGTATTATTTTATCTTCCAAAAAAACATCCATCAGAACAATCTCATGATAACTGTAAGACATTGAAATCCCGAACATGAGGTGCGGCGATAGAAGGATATTTATAACAAGGGGGGGTTAAAGGTGATGGAGGACAGGTGACATTGGGTGACCTTAATTAAAGTCTTGACGGGTACGCTTATCAACATTTATAAGGTGGTGATAGTAATACCTTTACTGATAGCAGTTAATATCAATGACTGTAAGTCACCATCACGACTGGCACATAGTGTTATAGGGTCACTGAGATTCTTTGTATATCTGGTTAATGTCTGTATAACTATCGTTACATTATGAATCCTGGTTTTCACACGAGGTAACGTGCCACACAGCCATGGACGAGCTGTATATAGCCAGTGGTCTTGACAGTTGTGTTTGCAGCCTTTGAGGTATATGCTCAACAGAGTTGCCTTTGTTTGCTGCAGCCATCCCTGCAAACGTTGACATAGATAAGTATATAATACATAGATTATAGTGCACAACATTATGTTAGAACAGTTATTCCAAACTTACAGGTAAACACAATGACCTCGACTAACACTTACCTAAGTGTAGATAATCGTAATTACCAAATAAGCCTCCACAAAGGCTGCAAACAAACGACTGTTAAGACCACTGGCGTTATACAGCTCGTCCATGGCTGTGTGTAGCACGTTACCTCGTGGGAGAACTAGGATTCATAACGTAAACGATAGTGAGGCATTAACCAGATATACAAAGATGATCTCAGTAACCCTATAACGCCATGTACCAGGCGTGATGTCAACTTAGAATCATTGATATTAACTGCTATCAGTAAAGGTATTACTATCACCACCTTATAAATGTTGATAAGCGTACCCGTCAAGACTTTAATTAAGGTCACCCAATGTCACCTGTCCTCCATCACCTTTAACCCCCCCTTGTTATAAATATCCTTCTATCGCCGCACCTCATGTTCGGGATTTCAATGTCTTACAGTTATCATGAGATTGTTCTGATGGATGTTTTTTTGGAAGATAAAATAATACTCGGATGACAGTATTTCATACTCCATTCATTTTCCAAATGTTTACAATTGTTTTTTTACAAAAAATAAAAACATGGCTATGTAAAAGGCTAATGAACAGGAGATATCGAAATTGGTGGGTTTCTTGAATAGCTTGGAGGGGGAACACAAACAAAGAGTGTTGGACGTTACTGCTGAAGCCACGAGTAAAGGCGGAGTGAGTGAGCAAGCATGAGCCGGCGGGCAAGGGGTGGTGGGGCATGGTTTGTTGAGACTTGACTGATATGACCAGGTCTAAAGACTGTCCCCAAATAATTTGAGACTTATGCTATACAGTTTTGAAACACCTACATGATTTATACTCCACCATCATTATATTAATGCACCGGTGCGCACATTTCACTGAATTTCATTTCACATCATTTATTTTCACAGAGTTTCGGAAATATAATAAATATTCTATAACATAAAATAGCAAATTGAAATACTTTCTATTAATAGTCTAGATGGTTGTGAGGGGTGGAACCAAGTGGCCCATCATACTCAAATACTGGTAACTGAACT
>NC_087211.1:62849226-62851726 GCF_015104395.2 Macrobrachium nipponense
AAAACTCCTTTCCGCGGCTCTGCCTCGACAGGAAACGCTGATATTAGAAGGTCGTTCCCGCAGTCCATCATCTTGAGGCTTTTTCGAAGCTGGTGATTAGAGTTTATCTTGGATTAAGTCTTAACAGACGTCGTATTCGTGGTTCGCCTGAAGTCCAGTAGGTCATTTCATAATTGCAGTGGAAGGCTTAGAGAAACATTAATAAATTCCTTAATAAAAACTAAGTGAATTATTGTCTTTGTAAAGCAGAATGCAAAATGTAAGATGATAAAATAATATCTTTGTGAATGATGTACATGGAGTCATCATCTCATGAAAAAGAATAACGTTTCTTGACGAATATATGCTTAGTTTATGTTAAGAATTTTTATCCTCAAATCGCCAAGATATATTTTCATAAACGGTTATCATTTATTACTTGAAAACAGCAGTGACTTAGAATATGCAAGAATCGTATTCCAAGTCTGAGGTGTCTCGTGAACAGGTATCTTGAAATTATAATAATTCCCACAGCGGGGAAACACTCTCAGGCCGGGCTGTTTAAAGAGAGATATATGAGGACATTGGCAGAATATACAAACGTTTATGTGTAATAGAAAATAACTCTGATGAATAAAAACATATTTCTCTTAATTTTATGTATCAAAGTCTTCAGATAGAAACCTTCAATACACAACTTCACTTAAGTAATTTAATGCTTCCTCTCAATATCCCAGAAACCCCGAGGCTTAAATTGTCCTGAGATAGACAGCGTCTTGGAATATTCAATTCCCACTTCTCAATCTTCTGGGAACTCTGAAGGCGAATGTTCCACTTCGAATGGTTTAATATCACGTTTAAGACTCAGCTGGAAGTCCAAACTCTTTTCAGCGGATTTTGGAACGTGTTCCGAGGGGGTTGAATGAGTTCTGTTACTATCGAAGTGGCTCAACCATATTCTCCCAGAAGTTGCAATCTAAAATATTTGAAGGAGGTATGAAGTGCAACTCATATAAACTTAGACATCAGTAGTATATAATTGCTTCTTTAGTTTTGCATTGCTATCTTAGTAATGCAAATGCTTTTTTTATCTTTTCCAAGTCCATACAAATGGGGAGGGATGGAGTCAAGAAGGGCATACGTCTGTAAAACATCTGCCCGAACAACTTTTAGAATGAGCTGTAGAAAACATTGTTGAAAACAGCGACCCCGAATAGGGAGTAAGCCGAGAAAAGGTACTATAATGGCTTCTTTGGGAAAGTTTTGTCTTCATTCCGTTAGTAATTGATATTTTTCCTTTTTAATATCGAAACAAATTATTTTATATATGAGAATGTCTCGGATAGGTAATATATATATATATATATATATATATATATATATATATATCTAATAAAAGGAGCCCATAAAAACACCAAAATATAGAGAAAAAGTATTATATTTCAGAGACTGCTGTCTCCCTCTTCAGGTAAATGAATGAGAAAAGTTTACAGAAAAGGTGGTATTTATACCAAGAGGTCCATCCACAAACAAGCCATTTTAAGTCACCCCCGCTGATAATCTTCCTTTAATCTTCTTAAGGGTTGGTTGAATGAAGACGTTGTCGATCGTGTCCGAAATCCATGCTCCTTTTGCGATGTTCATTACCTGCCTCTCTTTTATTAAGGCCGATTCCATCATTTGACTCTTGTACCGGCAGTTGCTGCTATAAATTACACGTGACAAATTCCAGTTTATTCTATGGTTATGTTCATTTATATGGTTGAAAATAGCCGAGTTCTGTTGTCCATACCTAACTGACCGTTTGTGTTGTATTAATTTCTGGGGAAGGGATTTACCTGTAAATCCGATGTAAGATTGGTCACAGTCCTGGCATGGGATTTCGTATACCCCAGAGTCCTTTGGAGATGTCTTTTGTTGGACGTTAATCAGGGATTTGGCTAAGGTGTTTGGGTAAGTAAATACAAAAGGGTTCGATTTTCCCAGGGGGTTGGTTATTCTCTTAATCGTGTCCAGGTGGGGAATTATTATTTTATTGTTGGGTGTATCTCTGGTCTTGTCTTTAGGGGGTCGGTAGAAAATTACGTTTGCTTTGTGAATTGCTTTCTCAATTATATGGTCAGGGTATTTTAAAGACGAAAGTTGCTTGCGAATTAGTTCAAATTCTTTTTCCAGGAATTCTGGGGAACAAATTCGTAAGGCTCTTAAGAACAAGTTACTAGCTACACCTATCTTGATAGTAACGTCATGATAGCTAAAGTAGTGATAAAGTGAAAGTGAGAACGTTGGTTATCTGTATATGGTAAATTTGTATTCTGTCGTATCTCTGATTATTAAAACATCAAGAAAAGGAATTTTGTTGTCTGTTTCCCATTCAACTTTAAATTTGATGCTGGGCACTAATGATGTTTAATTTCGAGGAGGAATTCATTGAAATTGCCCCACCTATTATCCCAAAATGTTAGGATATCATCCACGTATCTCATCCACAGCATGTTTTTGGGTTTTATCGCATTTATTA
>NC_087211.1:62856726-62866726 GCF_015104395.2 Macrobrachium nipponense
ATCAGGACACAATAGGCTCTATTGCGCTTCTTCGTTTGGCTGGTTTAGGTCCAGATGGCTTATTGGAGTAGGGTGCATTGACCTTATTTCGGGTAAAGAGGTAAATTTAGGGTACGAAGGGACTGATCTTCACCGTCGAACTCGGAAAGATAAACAGATTTGACCTTGTTTTCGATAATTTGTGTATTTGGAAGAATAATGGTGTGTTACTGAAAACTACATTAACTACTACTACTATTACTACTACCACTCCGGTTAGATTATTTAGATTTTTGCTAATAATCTCAACTAGAAAGAAAATGATAAGTTTCAATCCCCTTTACCTCGCAGGACGGGTGACCTCTGACCTTTCCTGTTGGCATTGTACAAAAATATTTTAAAGAGAAGTACCTCTTCATTTCAGAAAATAACTTAGACCCTAAATAAAAGCGCATGTTACATGCATTCCCTGACTCGAATAATTTCAAGTAATGTTACAAATAATTAGAAATATATTTGAAATAATATTTTGCACAATATAATTAAAATGCTTTATCTTTAATTCTTTTTATTATTTTGTTTGTTTTCTCCATTTTCAATTTTCTATTTTCTATCTTTTTTTCTTTTTTCTTTTTACAGTCATCAGTTTATCAGTGAACTTTGTTGCTAATTTGCAAATTTCATTTACCGTTAACTAAAGATACCTCTCTCTCTCTCTCTCTCTCTCTCTCTCATTTCAAAAAGCAGCACAAAAGGAACTAGATAAACGATCGGCTGGCTTTAAAACATCCTCCCACGACGAGATTAGCCCCGATTAATAAAGCTGCATTGGTTTATGAACTCCATTCAAGCCCATTTGAGCTCAGCGACTTGTGGGTGATCGGAAATGAATGTCGCAGCGCTCTCTCTCTCTCTCTCTCTCTCTCTCTCGTCTCTCGTCTCTCTCTCTCTCTCTAACCACGAAACAAATTACTTTCTCGGTCGACTATAAACTCAACTTTAACAGCCTAGTGACGTCATTTAAAAAGGGCCATTATAGACCCACCATCGACAAGCTCTCTGTCTCTCTGTGTCAGTTCCAGGTGCCCGCGGCGATAGGCTATTACAGTCTACGGTTTATTATAAATCTATTAGTATTTTTCTTCCGTTGTCCATTTTTCTTTCCTCGTTATAGTCTCGAAAATTTCTTTCCTGCCAATGGCTAAGGATGCCTTTCTAGCTTCATTGAAAATTTCATATATATATATATAATATATATATATATATATATATATATATATATATATATATATATATATATATATATTAGGGCTTGTGCCTTGTTTGATAAGGCGCCCTATGAGGTAATGTTAGACTAGCGATAATCTTACGCTAAGTCGGTTGGTATTGCACTTCCATCTTCAATGGAGTGTCTGGGGGTTTGTAGATCACTTACGAAGTCGGTATTATCTTGTTAGTTATTACGACGATGTGTTAAACTCATGGTGAGGAGGTTCTTGTAGAAAACACGAAATATAAAAATATATGTATTCTTCTGAAGTTTTACATGCTGAAGGATCAGATATGATTGTACAAGTCTTCTAATAACGATAGCTTGATCGCTTCTGCAATGATGATGGCTAATCCTATTCTCTACATGATAAGCTTAGGTAAAGAGGTACAGGTCTTCTAATGACGATAGCTAACTCTGTTCTACCTGTCTACCATCTCTGTTACAAGTTATGAAGGAACAGACAGTAGTTCGAACATATGAACATACATACAAATGACATAGTTTCATACGAACACACAATCAAAATGAGACACGCTACAGATCACGTAGGCCGTTTGAATTAATAGGATCGGGGTAGTTGTCTCAAGCGGGAGCTTGGACTAATGTTTATAACAAATTGAATGACTACAGGTGACGGCATGTTATCTTAGCGTCTCTAGTCTGATCACATTCCTGCAAGCAATCTGGTTGACTCTATAGTTTTAGACTTTATATATATGGACTAACATTCCATATTTTTATTATGTAAACACTTACATTAGCTCGGTCAGCTACCAAAACCAACTACTGAATATTACTCAAACTTGACTTGCATTTGACTTATAGGAGTGTGATACAGACACTATGTGAATATATATAATATATATATATATATATATATATATATATATATATATATAAGTTAAATAAAAATTCATGGTGTACATGAATTGTTTCAAGTAATAAAATATATAAAACAATGATATTGGTAAATAATAGTGATCACGTGATATATAATGATACAGTTTTTTCACTTCACCTCTTTAAGATACTTATGCTACAGAAAATACTAATGTACTCTGATAATTGCATAGAATGAAGATTAACATGATAAAAATCATATTTTAACTAACTCATATATAACTGCAGATATTGGTAAGATAAAAAAAAGGTAACAGATTGATTATAGGCTACCTGATTTGTTTATACATATGTATATGGATTTCATATAATTATGATAATATATGTGCACTTTAAAAGATTCCTATTGCGTACACGCAAAGATATATTTCGATTCCGTTATTTATGATCATTTATATATAGATTCCTAGTGCGTACACGCAAAAAATATATTTCGATTCTGTTATTCATAATCATTTATATATAGGATACATGATACTTCATATATATAGGATACATGACCGAGGTTATACTACTTCACTTTTAACTAGCGTTCGAACAACTTTCCGTCCATTACACAGTTCCAGACAACCACCTATAGCCCAATGAAAAACGGCCTATTTCACAGGGTTAAAACAAGGGGTTGGGGAAAATTTGCCTGGGCGGGTCCAACGTTCTATTTTTGCGCTCATACTTATTCTCTGCGTCCTAAGCTACACGATTACGTTCGCGATGAATAAAAAAACATCCCCAGCACGAGTCCTTCGCCAGCAAAGTAGAGTTGAATATCCTTCGGGTCGTAATCGTCGGAAGTATGTCCCTTTCGTAGTCGATTCCGACAGCCGCCGGAGCATTCCGCATTAAAACGAGATTAACGACGAGATACGGTGTCGGTCACATTGTAGGCGGTTGTTACTTGACTGTAGTCATCCGCAGCGACGAACGATTTTTTGAAGTTGCTATGTGAAACTCTCGTACTGCAGGATACTGTAACCAGGTTCCATTAACCAGCCTGCAAGTGAAATTATACTTGTCACAAGGGCTAAAGTAAATTCAGACGACATCCAAATACAGGGGAGGGAGAGAGCCATTTAGACCAGACTTAACCCACATGAATTCGCTGATATTTTGGAATTCAAAAGAGTCCGCTGTACAAACTTTTTTATCCATAGTCATTAACAATGAGTGAACCTAGCCAGGTCTATGATGACTGTAAAAATATCCATAATTATAACAAATAAACAGATATCAATACAAATCCCAAAGAAAATTCGATATTACTGGTAGTAAATTACTAGACAAAGAAGTGGAAAATGGAGCTATTTGTAAGATTGCCAGGCAACATAAGAGTCAAAGAGAATATTAATCATGATTCTATGTGCCCTAACAAAAGTTTCATATTCAATTTTCTCGCGCGCATCCTCTGAGGTTATTTTTTTAAAAACTTTATTAATAGGTAGGAGATGCAACGAAAAAAACCCACTATGTAACTAATTTCTAAAATAACTGGGTTTTTCAAGAAAATGTGACATTTTCCCATGAATGTTTTACTTGAATTGTAATAGGCTAATGTTGCAAGTAAATATTTCATATACATATCTTGATACTTCTAAATGTCTATGAGGTTCAGAAAAAAATTAATTCATTTTGTTGTTATAGAAATTCTATTTCCTTATTTTGTTTATTAATTTTAAAATGATTGCAAGTTGCATTGCGCATACCGATAGACACTTGTACCTAACTCTGCCTTGCCCATGAGAAGTTCGGGCTAAGCATTCCTTTCTCCAGTCCAATCTGCTTTTGCAAGCGCGAGATGAAGCCTGTGTAAGCAGATTATTGAGGTTAAAAGGAACAAATACTGATACGGCAATGATGACGTCGTCACTTGGCAGGAGATTGCTCTCAGCCAGCTAAGAGTTACGTTACTTGCTGTAATAAATACGACTTTAGGATAAATTTATTATCTTTTGATACTCGACCCACACGAAAAGAATGTCTGAAAAAAAAAACAGTACCAAAATTGAACAATATATTAGTTTCATGTTGGAAATCTGCATAATTGTAATTATGTTAAATTAAATATTCCTTATTGAAACTAATGAAAAAGGTTTCCATACAAATTCTATATATATTAATTAGCCCTGTATAAGATTCATATAGGATTATTCCATAGATACATTTTCCTTCTAGACTTCCTGACTTTAAAATCTCTTTTATTTTATTTATTTATTTATTTATTATTATTATTATTTTTTTTTTTCATTGACTACGAATATATTAAATCACCGGGACAGACAATATGTCAGTAGGTTTTGGATATGTGTTTGAACTTTTAGCTTATTTGTCATTACTAAAGCGTTAAGTTAGAGTTCAAATCTTTACGCATATATATTTGGATATTTAATTAATCTATGGTTACGTTTTGCTATTGATTTTATCGTGATTCCTTTTTTATTATAATTTGTAACCCTTCCGACTTCTTACGGAGTGTATTATATTGACTCCACTTGTATCCATATTTTATTTTATTTTTTTATATTATTTATTTATATATATATATATTTGATAAATTAATGGTTGGCTTGAATATGTGGAAAAGGTTCTAGAGGCGTACCGTATAAGGCTACTTGCGGCATCAATTCTACAGATACACGATATGAATGATAAAGGTATTTAAAACCGCGAGAACCGCTATAATCCCAGTTCGGAATCCAATATCACGAGTTGTAACTCGTAAGACATTGACACTTTCTGATTTATCTCTTATTCTACCAAACCGATTGACTCTGGGCGATAAAATATATTACTGGTTTTCTTAATGGATAGGAATTCACACAACGTGTTAAGGAGATTATTATTGATTTACGCCACCCGAGTCAGATTATCATGTGTTGAATTACATGTTTACTGATTTAGCACTCATAAATATTCCTAACGCACTCAATTGCGGTGTTTGTTTTTAGTGCTATTACTTCTATATAACGTGTCAAGGAACTATTAACACTAAGAAGTGTTTATTCCCTCTGTCAGACTCGTAATTCTGTTAATAATTCTAAGTATATTCTTTCAAGGATTGATTTGGCACAGGATAGGCCCTTAACTGACAGGTGTCTTAGTGTGTCCCTTGTTTTCATGACACGTGTTACAATCAGTTATGTGCTTTTTATATCTGTAAGCATCGTAGGCCAGTAAAACAGTGATTTGGCTTTCTGTGACATAGTAGGGAAACCTGGATGACGGAATGCAACCAGTTTATGACGATTGGTATGAAAGAGATTATTACTACTACCTGGTCGTTAGTCATCTGCTGTGTTCTTCGGGTTTTCCTCGTCACGGACTTACATATAATATTACATTTGATTACATTATTCTGATACACATACTTTAAATATACTTTTGCTTTAGGGTTTCTGCTCGAAGTGTTTATTGTTTTTGCTTAGCCGCTGACCCTGTTTCCGTTCGAAGTGTTTATTGTTTGATGTTTATTGCTGCTGACACTTGCTTTGTTCAGTTTGTAACAGTTCTGCGCTCCGACCCAGATATTCAATGCTCGCGATCTCTTGGGTTAAGGAATTTTCTTGTTTAGATACGGTTTTAACAATAGGCACGGATGTTTCTATATCTTTTAGTCTAATTAATGGTTCTTTGCAGTATGGTGCGGGATTGCGGGATAATGCGTCAGCTATGATAATTGCTTTCCCAGGTAGATATCTTATCTTGGCTCCAAAGACCTGAATGATCATTTGTGACCGAGTTCCTTTTGGACTGTGATTAAAGCCTTTGAAAAACTCGGTAAAGGACTCATGTTCGAGGTAAGGACTTTATCAGGATAGCCATAGATTATGAACTTAAGATGTACTAGTGAGTTAAAGATACCTAGCCCTTCCTTGCCTATTACTGCATATTTACTTTCAGAGGGCTTTAGTTTACGTGAATAAAAAGCTATAGGGAAGAACTGTTTATCATATTACTGAAGTAATACCCTCTTACCCCTTGGTCTGAGGCGTCTGTTGCAATAAAAAAAAAATTCTTTATTTAAATCAGGGATTTTTAAGTTAGGTGAGCTGCATTTTCCGCTTTTAAGATATCGAACGCCTGTTGATGCTTTTCAGACCATAATAAATCTACGCTCTTCTTCGTAAGATCTGTTAAAGGAGCTGTCCATGATTGAAGAGTTACATATTTACATCCGATTGTAATACCCACTACAGCGCCAAAGTGCTGTATCCACCCCCTTTTACGTTAATAGGTACCAAAGGAAAGTTATGAATAGCCGACACCATACCATGGACTACTTTAAGACCTTGACTAGACACATAAAACCTAGATAAACATGTTTGGTTTTTAAAAACTCACATTTAGATATTTTACTCTGAGATTATTTGTCTTTGTCTCTGTAGCCTAGCTCTAGTTTGATGTGAATGTACTTCTACGGTATTAGAAAAGATTACAAGATCATCCATATAGGCATGTAGGGATATCCCAAAAGTCTCCAAACACTATATTGTAATTGGGGTGCAACGTAAGCCGGAGGCATACGTAAAAATTGATAATGTCCCCTGAGTGTGCTGAAAACGGTGTATGAGGTACAATCACTTAGGTAATGGTATCTGGTAAAAGCTTTTAAGTAAGTCCAAATTGGTGAAAAAAAAATTTATTCTAACCTAACAGAGATAAGATGTCGTCGGTACATGGCACTGGAAACTATCGGGAGTCGTTTCCTTGTTTAAGCGTCAGAAATCTACGCAGATACGCCAAGTCCGATCATTTATGGCATGACGTTTGAGGGAAAATTATATGGGCTTATTTGATTTCCTAATGACTCCTATTACTAACATTTTTTCAACTTCGTCATTTATCTCTATTTTGAAATTTCATTTAGAATCTATACGAAGGTACGTAAATAGCTTTATGTTTGTCCTTAGACCGTGTTTTGTGTTAAATTACATCCGTTTTTTTCCAGAGATCACTCGCCAGTGGAGAAACTTCCTGGTATTCAGGTAAAAGATAAAAAAAAATTTCTGCTGAATCACCTCTGCTTGAATGACTTTACGGATATTACTTTAGATAGATTATCAGAGAGATTCATCTACGACTGGTTGGGCGGGATTAAAAATTAGCAACAATAAAAAAAAATGCGATATTTATAACTTCCGTATCCACGGATCGGGTATACGTTTGTGGATCACTAGATTAACTTGTTGCTGTGTCAACCGTGTCTAGGGCTTTGTTCGCGGAAATCGTTATATTTCAGAGTGTCGGGAAGGATTAAAATTTCATTTCCCAGCAAAGTCATTTTACACGCACTAAGACATTCGAGGGTGCATGCTTCTCGAGATTTTGCGTGCAAAGTGCGACTGCGGTTGGTGTGGGAGAATTCTGTTGGGTCATTTGTGAACAACTGTTACGATTTATGAGACAGAAATGTATAGTTCCTTTATATAAGTTATTATTTGATTAACTGTCTCATTTTTGTTCAAACGGATTTTAATATGTTTGAAGGTTATAGGATTTCCCTTTGATAAACACGCCTTATTTTGCAGGATGTAAGATAATATTTTGTATACCCCTAGATGAATCTTACAATTACACTAGATACAGATCAATGTTTTTTATAGCTATAGAGGATCTGTAAACGCTCGCTTATCCGGACTTCTCATTAGGGAAGTTCGAACAACAGACGGTGAGTCCGTAAATTACAGGATATTACGTGTACTAAAGAAATAAAACAAGATATTCTAATTTTTTACGGCGCGTACAGTCGGCTTTATCCACCACTACTTATAATAACTTACGTATTAAAACGAAAACCTGCTCTGATTACTTTATACGGTCGTGTGTTTCATAGGAAAAATCCTTTTTAATTCAAAAAGATATTGGCATGTATGAACCAACATCGCTTTTCCCCACTCTGCTAGAGTCGCTTATTGTGTGGAATTTGCTATGCTTTGAACACTTCGGCAGTTTTTGACTGACCTTGACCGCTTGACTAGGTGGACACAGTCACCGAGTTTGCTTGTTTGATTCTGAACGGGCTACTGTTTCTATTTCTTTTTGTAATAATTAAGATCCTTCTCTTTATTACCATCGGCAACGTATTGTGTGTTTTTAGCATTATGTTTGCTGGTTACGTATAAAGCAATGAATGACGAACTATTAGGAACTGAGCGATTACTAATAAGACAAGTTATTCACTACTGCATTCAATATTAACTGTTTGTACTTCATTCTTTGCTAAAATTTGAAATAGTGAGGGATCCTGGTCAGCGCATTTAGCCTGATGAAAGTTTTTTACAGACTGTTATTCCTTGCAATCCAGCCATATTTTTAAAGTTAAGTTGAGTCATTGAGGTTCGATATTTTATATAACTCAAAAAACTCAAGGCTAAAACTGCGAGCTGGGACTTTGCAAAGGAGCATTATTGTCATGACCCGAAAATAGTGTTACCTCTAATTTATATAGATTTGTACGGGTGTTCCACTTGTTTTTTGTGTGTTTTCTAATCACTACGGTGCTTAACGACCCTATCCATGCATCTGTATAAATACAGACGTCCACTGCGTAAACGCATATTCACTGTTTAATATGATTTGTTACGTAAGGGATTAATAATCACCCAAAATGATAAAATTAACATAGTATATGATTATGATATTTCAGTAGAACTTCTGGAAACAGACACTCAAAGATAAAAACTCGCAGTAGCGAACAAATCTCAATGAATGCAGATAATTTATTAAAAAATCTGTAAAATAAAGATTAAGAATGTCTCGTAACTTCCAAGCACCACAGGAATAACGAAATTCGACCTGCAAAGGAACACTCAAAGTTACTCCAAATGAATAAAAAATTGTACTTAGCTTGCTTTTGTGGGAAGTCACGGGTTCCGATAACGACACACGGGCCTTGGTCCTCCTTCTCTATTTAGCTGATGACCTGGTTTGGCTTCAGTTTCCCCCGTGCGTGTTGTTTCGATGATTCGAGCCCTTGAAAGATCCGATGCTGCAGACGCGTTCGGTTTGTTTCTTGGAGGTAAACCGGAAACGCTCACTAACGATGTTTTCTTGAATGATTCTAATGAGAGACGAAGCTTGCGTTGTCGTAGGAAAAAGGACACGTCGGTTTTTTGTTTCTTGAAGTTATTCACTAACGATGATACTAAGTTGCTTGAAGAATCTCTTGCTTTCGTCGTTGTAAAGAGTTCTTGTTGTTTTCTGAAGTCGCTCACGAAACGATGAAAATAAGTTGCTTGAAGAATCTGCTGCTTTCGTCGTCGTTGATGAGTTCTTATATGATACTTCATTATTCTGATGTTTCTTCGGAGAAGTTGTAGAGTTCTTCTGGTCCACTGCCACCAATATTAGGGCTTGTGCCTTGTTTGATAAGGCGCCCTATGAGGTAATGTTAGACTAGCGATAATCTTACGCTAAGTCGGTGGTATTGCACTTCCATCTTCAATGGAGTGTCTGGGGGTTTGTAGATCACTTACGAAGTCGGTATTATCTTGTTAGTTATTACGACGATGTGTAAAACTCATGGTGAGGAGGTTCTGTAGAAAACACGAAATATAAAAATATATGTATTCTGAAGTTTTACATGCTGAAGATCAGATATGATTGTACAAGTCTTCTAATAACGATAGCTTGATCGCTTCTGCCAATGATGATGGCTAATCCTATTCCTCTACATGATAAAGCTTAGGTAAAGAGGTACAGGTCTTCTAATGACGATAGCTAACTCTGTTCTACCTGTCTACCATCTCTGTTACAAGTTATGAAGGAACAGACAGTAGTTCGAACATATGAACATACATACAAATGACATAGTTTTTCGATACGAACACACAATCAAAAATGAGAACACGTCTA
>NC_087211.1:62871726-62876847 GCF_015104395.2 Macrobrachium nipponense
ACAGGTAAATGAAACAACTGGTCGTTAACATTACTAAATAAAGGCATGTTATCCTCATAGCGCAAAATATGAATGGGTAATTAATTGTGTGCTAGTGTGTGTGTGTGTGTGTATGAGCCTTTTGAATTTGTTCACTTAAGAAGAGTGTAAAATTAGCTCGTTAAACTTTATCGCTTTGAATGGTATAAATGACACTCATGTCTACATACTATTCTTCCACGTCCCTTCTTGAGACCCACAACGATTAACTGACGTACTAATTCTAAATGCTCCGTACCAGCTTTAAATCAACACGCCCACATAGTCCTCTCTCACCCTGTCAGAGAATGGAAATCTGAGAGGGAGAGGGAGAGAGAGAGAGAGAGAGAGAGAGAGAGAGAGAGAGAGAGAGAGAGAGATAAGTGTTGTGCTATCACCATTACTATGAATGTTCTAGCATGTGAAATATAAAACCTTCCAAAAAAGGACAATGCAACATTTACATAGTTGCTTAAATTCTTTTTGCTATTAATCTCACGGAGATTGCATTATCTTTTATTTATACCGTTTTAACAGTTGAGAATTACTCTGTCCAGGATTAAATACGTCTTTCACTTTGTGATACGTTGTAAAGTAATCACCTGGTTATGAATAAATAGGCAACATTTAAAATATATAGATGTATTACGTCACTTTCCACAAGGAAATGAAACAAGTATAGCAGCACATATACTCGAGTAGAGTCAATTATTTCCTAACATAACAAGAATAACTTTCCTGGGCAACAAAAACTTTATATACTATGAGGTTATTAAACTATTCGACATATCTGGTTCAAAGAAGAAATACGAGAGCAAAAAGGAAAGATAATCATAATGGTAAATAATATAGAATCAATAAAAACTTCTTCCTGTATTCTTTATCTGCGTCTGTCTGGAGAGTAAAAACGAACAGAAAGAAGAAAATAAGCTAAGAAAGCTTTTTTATAAAGCAAACAAAAAGATTCTGGAATTAAAACCTCGTAACAGATAGCACGCGATTGAATACGAAAACAAAAAGTAGTCTCAATAAGTTTTTTTTTTTTTTTTTTTTTTTATTTTTTTTTTTTTTTTTTTTTTTTTTTATCGTGAAAAGAACAAATAATGTTTTAGTAAATGACCGAAGGGGAAGAGAAAGGCCCCGGAGTTTAATGTACTCGGAATAAAGGTGTCACTCATTTTTCAGAGACTACTATGAGATTCAGGGCTTCTGTAACACGGTTTTTTGGCAATAACTTTTTATCTGTGTATTTCATAGATATAACGCCTATTCAGAATACACATTATATCTCCACATAAATTTTGACTGTATTCTGCATTACGCAGGATGAATAAATTTGGTACTTATAATGTAAAAGTGACTTTTTTTGAAGACGGGCCAACTTACTCAGAGATAAGGTTTCGAACGCACTCGTTACAACTTATGAAAGCATTTCTTCCCTCTTTCTCGATGGATGATTGGCTATACGTAACGAAGGCTATACCTCTGGCAACAATGACAAAAATTTAAATACAAGCAAAGCAGTACACCTTTATGAACTCTGAATCATCTCCACTGAATAATTGTCATAATGAACAAACAACAAAATTTTGTTAAAAAACTAAATACAAAAACACTTCGATTGTTAGTCAAACTCCCCAAAAAAAAAACCCCTAAGTGTCCTAAGAAAATTTATTAATTCTACTTTATGGGTCACAATCAGATTGACAAGTTGTAGGGAATAGTTGGTAATTTTCAAAGACATAGTAGACAAGCTTGATTTGATAACTGCTGTCAAGCAATTTTTATTTATCTACCTATTTACTAAAAAAAAAAAAAAAAAAATAGACGGTACCTTATTTATTTTTGGCTTTAAACCTTCCCCAATAATTATCGTCAGAATGATGACTTGATGAGGCTCCACCCACTTTGGCCTCGTTATAATTCAGGATAACAATGAAGGCTATCATGGACATTGTTGCATTCGAAAATCTAACTTCTGGCTATGAAAACTCATTTCTCGAGTAGTTGTAAGAAGTACTAAATGATCCTCAGGGATCCCAGCAGTTGGCCTAAACGTTTAATTCATGTATATTGCTGCTATTACTAATCTTGCGGCACTACGGTGAATACTGCTACAGTAGTATTACTACGCTAGCACAGATACCCCACCCACATCTATGTATCGTTCCGCCATTCATAAAGTCTTTATATCCAACATGGTCGTACAGACTAAAGAAGAAGAAAAAATTATATCGGGTGATCCGTTGGTCTGCTGGAGATTTTAGCACATATAAGCTTGTATTTACTTTGGATGAAAATCTTTATTTTAACAAAATTAGTTATATAAAGACTGTTTACATATAATCTTTCTCTTTCTCTCTCTCTCTTGGTGGCATAGTGAATAGTTAATGGAAATGTTCAAAATCCTGAATGACATTACAAGTATTATAATCACGTTACGCTAAATACAAATCAGACCATAAACATTGGATTTAAACTATGAACTGAATAATTACATATTCAGGCTATAGTAAGTATGGCCACGGGCTTTCTCTTTACTGTATAACGTTGCAAGTCGTAAGACAAATGCAGTTTTGCAACCATGGGGACAATTCCAAATCCTGTTAGCCATTCTTGACTACTATGGGTTTCAGAGCCGATGGAATAAGGTGAATGGGTTTCTGTCTGGTGGATGGGCGGGGCAGCATTTCGTAAAATGATGTTTACCTTGCTTACGTAATGAATGTTTTTCGACTCCTGGCTCGCAATCATTGGCCATGGCGTCGGCTAGATAATTTTTACTCTATAAAAATTAAAACTATCAGTTTTAGGTTATTGATAATGCTGACAAAATTTGTGTGTAGTTGTAAAATATACATATGTCAACTTTCAGCTACATCCGATGCTTTGATAAGGAGCAAACTCCAAAAAACCGTGTTACAGAGGCCCTGAATTTCATAGTAGTTCATTAGTGAGAAATATCTTCAACTTTTTAATGAAAGCTCTGTGTGTGTGTGTGTGTGTGTGTCTGTCTGTTTTGTCTCTAATGAAGAATTGCTATGGGAGATTCCTTCTATTTAATATGACAGACGTACTCACGTGAATAAATACGATACAGGAGCATTCACTAACAAAAGGCCACAGTCACACTTGCACACACGTATCCTTTGTTGGCCTTTTGTTTAGGTATACTTGGAAGGTTGTCAACTGTGCTGAATTGAAGTGAATGGGAGAAGGACATGAAAACCGTCAAATGTATGGAGGAAAATGTGCGTATTAAAATCAGTTTTTACCACATTTGGTAGTTCCCCTAACAATGGCTTGGTCCAAAGGAAACTCGACTACTTTGAGATTCAGGGTCTCTGTAACACGGTTTTTTGGACTTTGGTCCTTGTCAAAGCATCGGATGTAGCTGAAAGTTGACATATGTATATTTTACAACCACACACAAATTTTGTCAGCATTATCAATAACCTAAACCCGATAGTTTTAAATTTTATAGAGTAAAAATGATCTAGCCGACGCCATGGCCAATGATTACGAGCCAAGAGTCGAAAAACATTCATTACGTAAGCAAGGTAAACAAACACCTTTTGACGGACTGTTGCCCCACCCATCCACCAGACAGAAACTCCAACAGCTCTGAAACCCAAAGACTTTATGAATGGCGGAACGATACATAGATGTGGGTGGGGAATCAGTGCTAGCGTAGTAATACTACTGTAGCAGTAGTGCCGCAACAGTATAGCAGTAATATACATGAATTAAACGTTTAGGCCAACTGCTGGGATCCTTGAGGATCATTTAGCACTTCTTACAACTACTCGAGAAATTAGTTTTTATAGCCAGAAGTTAAATTTTCTAATCCAACAATGCCCATGGTAGCCTTCTGTGTTATCCTGAATTATAACGAGTCGAAAGTGGGTGGAGCCTCATGAAGTCATCATTCTGACGATAATTATTGGTGAAGGTTTAAAGCCAATATACGGTACCAGCTATTTTTTTTTCAGTAAATAGGTAGACAGCCAATAAATGAAAATTGCTTGACATTGGATATAGCAGTTATCAAATCAAGCTTGTCTACTATGTTTTTGGAAATTACCAACTATTCCCTACATCTTGTCAGTCTGATTGTGACCTATAAAGTAGACTGTAATTTCTTAGGACACTTATTTTGGGAGTTAGACTAATAATCGAAGTGTTTTTGTATTTATTACCATATTTTGTTGGTTTGTTCATTATGACAATTATCAGTGGAGAGGTTCCAGAGTTCATAAAGGTGTACTGCTTTACTTGTATTTAAATTTGTATATCATTGTTGCCAGAGGTTTAGCCTTCGTTACGTATAGCCAATCATCCCTCGAGAAAGAGGGAAGAAATGCTGTCATAAGTTACGTAACGAGTGCGTTCGAAACCTTTTCTCTGAGTAAGTTGGCCCGTCTTCAAAAAAAGTCAATTTTACATTATAAGTACCAAATTTATTCAACCTAGGTAATGCAGAATACAGTCAAAAATTATGTGTAGATATAATATGTATTCTGAATAAGCGTTATATCTATGAAATGCATAGATAAAAAGTTATTGCGAAAAAACCGTGTTACAGAGGCCCTTAATCTCATAGTAGGTAGCTGCTTTATTTACCTACACTGAAGGCTTCTGGCAGCGCGTGGAACATTCTGACACAGTCATCCACCTCTATCTTCCATACATTTTTGCTCTTCCTGGACAATAACCGACTTCCTAATTTATTCCATCTATCAAGTGCCTTTTTTATCGTCTTAATTGTTTCCCTCACCAGCTTTTCGCCCTTCGCTGTTATCCACGAGACTAAACATCCTTTCATCTTTGCTAACTTTTTACCACTTGTGCTCATCTCTAGATTTCTCACCTTTCCAGTTTTTCTTACACCACATATGCTGTGCAAACAATTAATCTACGGGGTTATTTTATTTGCATTTATCATCCACAAATAACTTTCTGTTGACACTCACCCTGCTACTTTCTTCCACTTTTGTTATCTCACCATCTTTGCCCTGTTTTTTCACAAATTGGCGTAGTTTTTAACCCATATTCTTGGCTTCTGTTTCCCATCCTAACATTATTCAAGCTCACATTTACTCT